>NC_042960.1:56268164-56435664 GCF_901001165.1 Salmo trutta | reverse complement strand
GTCAGGAATTGTGAAAAACTGAGTTTAAATGTATTTGGCTAAGGTGTATGTAAACTTCCGACTTCAACTGTATGATTATTTACATACACGTTAGAATCACATTTGGGTATGTCGCTCAGTTTTCTCCTATCACAGCCATTCAACTCTTCAACTGTTTTAAAGTCGCCATTGGCCTAATGGTGAAATCCCTGAGCGGTTTCCTTCCTCTCCAGCAACTGAGTTAGGAAGGATGCCTGTATCTTTGTAGTGACTGGCTGTATTGATACACCATCCAAAGTGTAACTAATAACTTCACCATGCTCAAAAGGATATTCAATGTCTTTTTTTACCCATCTACCAATAGGTGTCTTTATATGTGAGGCATTGGAAAATCTCCCTGGTCTTTGTGGTTGAATTTTTGTTTGAAATTCACTGCTCGACTGAGGGACCTTACAGATAATAGTATATGTGGGGTAGAGAGATGAGGTAGTCATTCAAAAATCATTTTAAACGCTATTATTGCACAAAGAGTGAGTTCACTCTTCACTCTCAAATTTCTACTCCTGAACTTATGTAGGCTTACCATAACAAATGGGTTGAATAACTTTTGACAAAATGTTCAGCTTTTCTTTTCTTTTTTATTTGTAAACATTTCTAAAAACATCATTCCGCTTTGACATTATGGGTTATTGTGTGTAGGTCAGTAACACAAAATCTAAATTGAATCAATTTTAAATTCAGGTAAGACAAGAACATGTGGAAAAAGTCAAGGGGTGTGAATACTTTCTGAAGGCACTGTATCTACTCTATAACAAGAAGTATGTATATGTTCCTGCTTATCATGCCTACACTGACTGTTCTACCTCAAACTACTCCCGTACCCCTGCACATTGTACATTTGGTATTGGCACTGACCCTGTATTTATTGTGTTTTCTTTATTATATCTATATATTTTTGTATTAGTTATACTATTTTGATATTGATTACTACACTGTTGGGTTTTAGGTTTTATTTATTCACACCAAAGAAAAGAAGTGAAAGACAGTACAGATAAAAAACTTGTAAAAATGGTGTGCAGGTGAGGTTGGAAGCCCAAAAGGGCACTGTTGGGTAGAGCTGGCAAGTAAAGCATTTCACTGCGCTTGTGCATGTGACAATACAAACTTGAGAGAGTGTAATGCTTCTTTTCTTCCTTCTTTTTTTTCAGGGAGTGAATACCTTTAATAAATAAATGAACAAAACAAGAAACACAAACAGTGCACCGACATGGAACAGCAACAATGACGACTGGGGAAGAAACCAAAGGGAGTGACATATAAAGGGCAGGTAATCAAGGAGGTGATGGAGTCCAGGTGAGTGTCATTATGCGCATAACTCTAGTGACAGGTGTGCACCATGACAAGCAGACTGGTGACCTAGAGGCGGGAGAGGGAGCATACGTGACAGTACCCCCTCCCCGACGCGCGGCTCCAGCCGCAGGACGCCGACCAAGATGATGATCCCGGGGATCAGGAGCGGACCGGTCACCTCTGCTAAGGCGCGGGAATCTGTCGATCCGGCTGAGGCGCGGGAGCATGACGACCTAGAGCGTCGGAGAGGGAGCATACGTAACAGTACCCCCTCCCCGGGGCATTCGGCTCCAGCCACAGGACGCCAACCAAAGGGACGATCCTGGGGATCCAGAGCGGACCGGTCGCCTCCACTGAGGTGCAGAAACCTGACGAACCGAACCGGCTGAGGCGTGAGAGCCTGATGAGCCGGCTAAGACCTCCCCGGTTGCCTCGGTCGAGGCACAGGAACCTGTTCACAGCTAAGGCTTGCCAGGTAGCTCCGGCTCCAACACCCGACATCACCCCCAACACAAAAAACCCACTCCCTGATGCTTCCCTTCGTTGAGTCGTCATTCTGTAATGATGTTGCTGTTTCGTGTCGGTGCGCTGTTTGTGTTTCTTGTTTTGTACATTTATTTATTAAAGGTATTCACTCCCTGATCTTGCTTCCCGACTTTCAGCGTACATCGTTACAGAGAGAGAGCGAGTGACTGCAAGAGACAGAAAGAGAGAGAAAGTAAATAAAAAGAAGAGAGTGAGTCAGTGGCCCACCTCCTCTGTAGCTCCTTAATGCGGACCATCATGGTGAGGTGTCCCTGGTTGTACTGCTCCATCACGTCCCTCACGTCGTACGGTTTCCTCGCTTGCTGTGGAGTAGGAATATTGTATTGTAGTAGCACACACAACACACACAGCACATTGTCACCCATGGAAATCCCTAGGGAAATACCTGGGCCAACTCGGTACTTTGTTATTGCAGTGTACATTGACGATGAGGAAGCCAAGGGAAGAGTGCTCGTTCAGTGGGCTTTTACTTGTTGTTTTGAGTGAGGATGATGCTATCTTCTGACTACGGCTGCATCATCCCATTAAACATGATAGGCCCTGTGATGGTCCTAGTTTATTTTTTACAGAGAAGCTAATCATCTCCAAATAATGAAGTAATGAGAAGATGGTTGAACGTGAAGACTGAAGCAATGGCCTGGGTTTGTTGGAGACTGTTGGAGACTACAACCACAGTCAGATCATAAATAGAGTTGATGATGACTAAAGGCCATGCGAGGCCATTCTGTGGTAGGTGCTTAGTCTTCTGCAGCTGTGCAGTGAGAGACTCTAGCCACAGAGCCTGAGATGAACAGGGTTCCCATGATACTGAGGCTGAACTGACGACAGGCCAGACACAGATGTGCAGGTGCAAGTTGCAGTCTCAAACATACACACGTACATTGTTAACGCACGCACACATGGCGTACATGCGCATGCACGCACGCATACACAAAACACATACGCATGCATGTACGCACGCACGTGCACACAAACACACACACACACCATTTCTGCAGCTGCACAACATGCCCTTGGGCTACCACTCCCCTTCCTGAGTAACCACAACACTCTCCAGAGTCTATTCTCTTTATTCTCCCTCCTTCCACTCCCCTTCCTCCACCCCTTCTCCTCCACTCTCCTCCTACCCCCCCCCCCCCCCAGTCCCCCCCACACCCACTCTTCTCCCCTTCTCCCCTCCCCCATCCTCCCCCACTCCCCTCCTCCACCCTGTCTTTTACCTGAAATTTCTGTCTGGCCACAAAGTACTTCATTCTCCGGAGTACTTTGACTGCAGATCTTTGGGCGTGAGACAACCTGAGAGACAGACAGATAGACAAACAAAGCTCAATTGGTTGCACTGCAGAGAGGAGAGCTGGCAAGTAAGCATTTTATTGTACCTTGTTCATGACGCTGTATCCTGTGCAAACACTGTAGATTGTGGGGAGAATTCAAATTGACAAAAAATTCATAAACATATACTTAATAAAATGCAAGTCGTTTAAATGATTTGTTAATTAAATTTGACCTAAAAAGTTAGGAATAAATCCCGCTCAATATGTTGCTTAAAACATATATTTTATGAGGATAATCAGAGAGGAATGTTTTATTTAATTTACAACATTTTTATAATATTTTAAGTTCTTGCAACAACTTGCCACCTGGCTCTGTTTTTAGAGGATTGTGGGTAATTCAACATTTGCAGACTTTGATTCTTTACACAATGTTGTATACATGTTTGGAGAAAGATAATTTTATCTTACCTTGGAAGTTACATCTACTCAATAATATTGTGTGTAAAATGTTGCCTTAACTGTTTAAAAGTAGAATAAACACCTCAGTGTATGACAAATCAATTTGATGTAATTTGTTCCAGCACACAAGGGGTTAAGCCTGCAGATGTTTCCCGTCTCAGTTGTATTCCTTATCAATGCAACCTGACTTGTTTTCTGCTCTGAAAACAGAACATTTGTACTTGCATGCTTCCAGCCATTCTAATTGGCTTGTAGACCTACTACATTCCTACCATGCAATGGCAAAACACATGTGGCCCTGAGGGCTAGGAGAGTCCCCCCCCTCCCTCCCTACCACACACACATGCACACGCACACACACATACCACACGATCCACCCTCTGGAACTAAACAGGTTTATCATACAACTCATGGCTGTTGAACTCTGATGCACTTGTAATAAACTGTGTTCCTCTGTGAATTTCACCATATTAATAAAAACTGTGAATTAGTGTCCCTCTGTGAGTCTGGGGAGAACAAAACACAGCTTGTGTAATCTGAGTCACACACACACACAAACACACACACACACACACACACACGCAAAACACACACACACTTGCTCAACTTGCCTCATCTGTGTCAACAACCACCGCCACTAAACTAAACACCATAACAGCACACACTGTATATTAGCTATACAGGCACAGACACACGTATTCCATCACACAAGGGTTTAGCACGATGTGTTGGTGTTTGCTTGGTTTCCCTGTTTAAGCTGAAAAGCATTACAAGATGCACACAGAATTGGTTTAAAAACAAAAAGATGTTGTTGTGAGCCAAATGTGATGGTTGGGATGAAAGGGCAATATTCTGACGGGTGTCTATGTGCGGTTCTACTGCTGACCACTTACATGGTTCATGGGGGTCATAGCTAGGGGACGACTACAGAGCAGTAGAGGAAGTGGGGACCTGCTAGCTAAATCTGCAAATAGGCCCTTGGAGTCTATTTTAAAACCTGTCTGATTATTTTGGTCCATGTATAGAACGTCCCCTTTCCTTTTACAGTTTACCATTCATGTGGTGGTTTTATATTTCTGGACTGTTATTATATTCTCGTACTATGTTGTCTCTGTACTATAGGTACTGTGTGCTAGAACTGTAGCGTGACTGTGAGTAATGCTCATTCAGTGCAAACCCATGTTCATTTTATTTCCAGCCGAGTATCTCTGTCTGTTGCTTCTCTATGACACTCGCTTTGCTGACAGATCAAAGAGAAAGCAATCAATTGAATGTGGATGTTTTTTTCTATCTTAAGAACGAGAACTAAAATATCTGCTTTTACTTCATGCGTGTTTTAAACCATGTGACCCGTCGCCTTCGGCCGTATCTTTCACATGAAAGGGGTCGGTAAGCCGCAGGATGCCGTTTGGAGTGTTTGAGAGATGCCGGATTAACGCTGAGCAATGCCACCGGATTCTTTAACAATCGACAACATTCTTAAGGAATTCGGAGAGGGGACACACATCGTAAAATACCACAGATATGAGTGATGGGCACAGGAACAAACGAGAGACAGAAGACGAAGTTGCATCCATCCAGAGATAATGGCAAAACACAGTCTGTAGAGTCACAAAGTCTGGGGGTTTAAAAGAATGTGGTCCCAAATCCCCAAAACATCCTCCCATAACTAGAGCGAGAAAATGCGTGTGTGTGAGAGTGTGTGTGTGTGTGAGTGAGTGAGTGAGTGAGTGAGTGAGTGAGTGTGTGTGTGTGTGTGTGTGTGTGTGTGTGTGTGTGTGTGGTGTGGCACACTTTGCCGGGCTCTGAGTGTGACTGTGGTGAGAGATAAGGTCTTCTCCTCTGAAGTACTCCACAGCAAATTAATCACTCTATTTTGAAGGCAGCAGGCAGCAGCCCTTTGTAGGGGGAAAGGAAGAGGTTGGGGGGGTGGGGGGGGTGTATGTGCAGGGGCGGACTTAGTGATTTGGAGGCCCCAGGCAGAGGCCAGTCTCAGGCCCCCTCCCCACTCATGTTTATTTAACACAATCATAGCTACTGAATGAAGAGCTGTTCAGAGCTGGCACATTAGGTCAGGATTCCTATTTGACTCAGCCGTGCTGCCTTGCCCGTCCCATATTTCCTAATCTCCCAGCCCTTCTAATGTGACTAGCCCTCATGCTCCATCCTCTTTTTCCCCTGTCCTGCTACACAGTTTCTCCCTGCAGGCGGTCACTGAGTGGAAGTGCTAAAGGAGAAGTGCTCCTTAAACTTGACCCCCAAAAAACATCTGGGTCAGATGGTTTAGATCCTTTCTTCTTTAAGGTTGCAGCCTCTATCATCACCAAGCCTATCTCTGACCTTTCTAACCTGTTTCTCCTCTCTGGGGAGGTTCCCAGTGCTTGGAAGGCAGCCACGTCACCTCCTTTATTTAAAGGGGGAGATCAAGATGATCCTAACTATTATAGGCCAATTTCTCTCTTGCCCTGTTCATCAAAAGTGTTGGAAAAACTGGTCAATAATAAACTGACTGGCTTTCTTGATGTCTATAGCATTCTCTCTGGTATGCAATCTGATATCCATTCAGATTATGGTGTGTCACTGCAACCTTAAAGGTCCTAAATGATGTCAGCATTGCCCTTGATTATAAGCAATGTTGTGCTACTATTTTTATTGACCATTCCATTCTTGTGGGTCGGCTAAGGAGTATTGGTGTCTCTGCGGGGTTTTTGGCCTGGTTTGCTAACTACCTCTCTCAAAGAGTACAGTGTACTGGAACGAGCTGAAAAAAACACTCAAACTGGACAGTTTTATCTCCATCTCTACATTTAAAGAGTCAATCATGGACACTCTTACTGACACTTCTGGCTCCTTCGCGTGATGTATTGTTGTCTCTACCTTTTTTCCCTCTGTGCTGTTGTCTGTGCCCAACAATGTTTGTACCAGGTTTGTGCTGCTACCATGTTGTGCTACTGCCATGTTGTGTTGCTACCGTGTTGTTGTCATGTGTTGCTGCCATGCTGTGTTGTTGTCTTAAGTCTCTTTTTATGTAGTGTTGTGGTGTCTCTCTTGCTGTGATGTGTGTTTTGTCAACAACAAAAAAAATGTATCCCCCGTCCCAACAGGAGGCCTTTTTCCTCTTGGTAGGCCGTCATTGTAAATAAGAATTTGTTCTTAACTGACTTGCCTAGTTACTGTTACTGTTCAGTTACTGTTCGGTTGAACATTAGAATGGGCAAAATGAGTGACCTAATCGACTTTGAGCGTGTTATGATTGTCGGTGCCAGGCGCTCCAGTATCTCAGAAACGACCAGCCTCCTGGGCTTTTCACGCACGACAGTGTCTAGGGTTTACAGAGAATGGTGCGACAACGAAAATAAACATCCAGTCAGCAGTAGTCCTGGAGGCAAAAACATGAGTCCATGGCCCCATCCTGCCTGGTGTCAACGGTACATGCTGGCGGCGGTGGTGTAATGGTGTGGGGAATGTTTTCCTAGCAACGTTTAAATGCCACACCTTGTAGAATCCATGCCTCAAAGAATTATGGAGGCAAAGGGGAGTCCAACCCGGAACAATCCAACATTTATTTTTGATACTGTCGCAAAGCTAACTAAAAAGCAGCCTTCCCAAGAGAGGATGGCTTTCACTTCAGCAGTGATGAATTCATGAACTTCTTTGACGAAAATATCACGATCATAATTAAAAAAATATATATATTTCACCTTTATTTAACCAGGTAAGCTAGTTGAGAACAAGTTCTCATTTACAACTGCGACCTGGCCAAGATAAAGCAAAGCAGTGCGACAGAAACAACAACACAGAGTTACACATGGAATAAACAAGCGTACAGTCAATAACACAATAGAAAAAATGAAAGTCTATATACAGTGTGTGCAAATGACATGAGGAGGTAAGGCAATAAATCGGCCATAGTAGCAAAGTAATTACAATTTAGCAGATTAACACTGGAGTGATAGATGAGCAGATGATGATGAGCAGATGATGGTGTGTAAGTAGTGATACTGGTGTGCAAAAGAGCAGCAAAGTAAATAAAAACAATATGGGGATGAGGTAGGCAGATTGGGTGGGCTATTTACTGATGGACTACGTACCGCTGCAGCGATCGGGTAGCTGCTCAGATAGCTGATGTTTAAAGTTAGTGAGGGAAATGTAAGTCTCCAGCTTCAGCGATTTTTGCAATTCGTTCCAGTCACTGGCAGCAGAGAACTGGAAGGAAAGGCGACCAAAGGAGGTGTTGGCTTTGGGGATGACCAGTGAGATATACCTGCTGGAGCGCGTGCTACGGGTGGGTGTTGTTACCGTGACCAGTGAGCTGAGATAAGACGGAGCTTTACCTAGCATAGACTTATAGATGACCTGGAGCCAGTGGGTCTGGCGACGAATATGAAGCGAGGGCCAGCCGACTAGAGCATACAGGTCGCAGTGGTGGGTGGTATAAGGCGCTTTGGTAACAAGACGGATGGCACTGTGATAGACTGCTTCCAATTTGCTGAGTAGAGTATTGGAAGCTATTTTGTAGATGACATTGCCGAAGTCGAGGATCGGTAGGATAGTCAGTTTTACTAGGGTAAGTTTGGCGGCGTGAGTGAAGGAGGCTTTGTTGCGAAATAGAAAGCCAATTCTAGATTTTATTTTGGATTGGAGATGTTTGATATGCGTCTGGAAGGAGAGTTTACAGTCTAGCCAGACACCTAGGTATTTGTAGTTGTCCACGTATTCTAGGTCAGAACCGTCCAGAGTAGTGATGCTAGTCGAGCGTGCGGGTGCGGGCAGCGAACGGTTGAAAAGCATGCATTTGGTTTTGCTAGCGTTTAAGAGCAGTTGGAGGCCACAGAAGGAGTGTTGTATGGCATTGAAGCTCATTTGGAGGTTAGTTAACACAGTGTCCAAAGAAGGGCCAGATGTATGCAGAATGGTGTCGTCTGCGTAGAGGTGGATCAGGGAATGACCCTCAGCAAGAGCGACATTGTTGATATATACAGAGAAAAGAGTCGGCCTGAGAATTGAACCCTGTGGTACCCCCATAGAGACTGCCAGAGGTCCGGACAACAGGCCCTCCGATTTTACACACTGAACTCTATCTGCGTAGTTGGTGAACCAGGTGAGGCAGTCATTTGAGAAACCAAGGCTATTGAGTCTGCCGATAAGAATATGGTGATTGACAGAGTCGAAAGCCTTGGCCAGGTCGATGAAGATGGCTGCACAGTACTGTCTTTTATTGATGCCGGTTATGATATCGTTTAGTACCTTGAGTGTTGCTGAGGTGCACCCGTGACCAGCTCGGAAACCGGATTGGACAACGTAGAAGGTACGGTGGGATTCGAAATGGTCAGTGATCTGTTTATTAACTTGTCTTTCAAAGACTTTAGAAAGGCAGGGCAGGATGGATATAGGTCTGTAACAGTTTGGGTCTAGAGTGTCACCCCCTTTGAAGAGTGTCACCCCCTAGATGTCACCCCCTTCTCGGACGAAATGAAAAAGAGGTTGAACAGACTGGTAATAGGGGTTGCAACAATGGCGGCGGATAATTTTAGAAAGAGAGGGTCCAGATTGTCTAGCTCAGGTGATTTGTATGGGTCCAGCTCTTTCAGTACATCTGCAATCTGGATTTGGGTGAAGGAGAAGCTGGGGAGGCTCGGACAAGTAGCTGCGAGGGGTGCGGAGCTGTTGGCCGGGGTTGGGGTAGCCAGGAAGAAAGCATGGCCAGCTGTAGAGAAATGCTTATTGAAACTTTCGATTAACATGGATTTATCGGTGGTGACCGTGTCACCTAGCCTCAGTGCAGTGGGCAGCTGGGAGGAGGTGCTCTTGTTCTCCATGGACTTCACAGTGTCCCAAAAGTTTTTGGAGTTAGAGCTACAGAATGCAAATTTCTGTTTGAAAAAGCTAGCCTTTGCTTTCCTAACTGACTGTGTGTATTGGTTCCTGACTTCCCTGAACAGTTGCATATCGCGGGGACTATTCGATGCTATTGCAGTCCGCCACAGGATGTTTTTGTGCAGGTCAAGGGCAGTCAGGTCTGGAGTGAACCAAGGGCTATATCTGTTCTTAGTTCTACATTTTTTGAAAGGGGCATGCTTATTTAAGATGGTGAGGAAATTACTTTTAAAGAACGACTAGGCATCCTCGACTGACGGGATGAGGTCAATATCCTTCCAGGATACCTGGGCCAGGTCGATTAGAAAGTCCTGCTCGCAGAAGTGTTTTAGGGAACGTTTGACAGTGATGAGGGGTGGTCGTTTGACCGCGGACCCATAGCGGATGCAGGCAATGAGGCAGTGATCGCTGAGATCCTGATTGAAAACAGCAGAGTTGTATTCGGAGGGCAAGTTGGTCAGGATAACATCTATGAGGGTGCCCATGTTTACGGATTTAGGGTTGTAGCTGGTGGTTTCCTAAATAATTTGTGTGAGATTGAGGGCATCTAGCTTAGATTGTAGGACTGCTGGGGTGTTAAGCATATCCCAGTTTAGGTCACCTAACAGAACGAACTGAAGATAGATGGGGGGCAATCAATTCACATGTGGTGTCCAGGGCACAGCTGGGAGCTGAGGGGGGTCTATAACAGGCGGCAACAGTGAGAGACTTATTTCTGGAGAGATTCATTTTTAAAATTAGAAGCTCGAACTGTTTGGGCATAGACCTGGAAAGTATGACAGAACTTTGCAAGCTATCTCTGCAGTAGATTGCAACTCCTCCCCCTTTGGCAGTTCTATCTTGACGGAAAATGTTGTAGTTGGGTATGGAAATCTCAGAATTTTTGGTGGCCTTCCTAAGCCAGGATTCAGACACGGCAAGGACATCAGGGTTAGTGGAGTGTGCTAAAGCAGTGAGAAAACAAACTTAGGGAGGAGGCTTCTGATGTTAACATGCATGAAACCAAGGCTTTTTCGATTACAGAAGTCAACAAATGAGAGTGCCTGGGGACACGCAGGGCCTGGGTTAGCCTCCACATCACCCAATGAACAGAGGAGGAGTAGGATGAGGGTCGGGCTAAAGGCTAGCAAAACTGGTCGTCTAGTGCGTTGGGGACAGAGAATAAAAGGAGCAGATTTCTGGGCGTGGTAGAATAGATTCAGGGCATAATGTGCAGACAGGGGTATGGTGGGATGCGGGTACAGTGGAGGTAAGCCCAGGCACTGGACACGCTGGTTATACTGGGTGAGGTCACCGCATGTGTGGTAGGTGGGACAAAGGAGGTATCTAAGGCATGTACAGTGGGACTAGGGGCTCCGCAGTAAACTAAAACAATGATAATTATCCTAAACAACAGTATACAAGGCATATTGACATTTGAGAGAGACATAAAGCAATCACAGGTGTAGGTTGGGAGAGCTAGCTAAGTCAACAACGGGTAAGACAACAACAGCTAATCAGCTAAGACAACAACAACAGGTAAAATGGCGATGAATGGGCAGAGAGGGTCGGTTAACTACACACAGGGCCTGAGTTCGGGGCTAGGGCCGACAGAAAAACAAAGGTAAACAAAGTGGAGTACCGTGATAAATGAACAGTCCAGCAGGCATCAGCTATGTAGCCAAGTGATCATAGGGTCCAGTGTACAGCAATAGATGAAACAGGGAAGCTGCTAGGTAGTCGTTACTACGCTAGCACGCGGGAGACACAGCGTTTAAAGTTAGCAGTCCGGGGTAAGTAGAAGCGTCTGCTCCGTCGTCCGGCAAAGGCCGGTTGAAGGCACAGCTGATGGAATTACGTCTGCGGACCAGTCGTGGTGGTACAGCGGGGCGCCGTGTCGACGAAGGGACCGGGCCAGATGGCAAAAGAGGTATTGTGGTTGTGGTAATTTTGCTCAGGGCTAGCTTCGGGGCTGGGTCACTCAGTGGCAGCTAGCTAGCTGTGATGATCAATGGTCCAGGGTTTACAGCAGGAATCAGGCGTTGTAGTGGAGAAAAACAGTCCGAGGCTGGCAGGTATTATCCAGGCTAAAAAAACGGCTGGTGCCTGAGCAGAAGGTAAAGGCCGCTAGCAGTGGCTAACAATGACTAAATAGCTAGTAACTTAGCTAATTAGCTGGCTACCTTCTGATGAAAGTTTTGGCTATAGGCTCTAAAAAAAATTGCTTTAAAATTAATTTAAATATGGAAAAAGAGTTTGATAAATAAATTGGAATATATACAAAAATGACAAAAAATACAAAAAGTAAACGAGACAACAAACCACGTCTGCGTCTGCACTGCTACGCCATCTTGGATTAGAAAACAAATTACGGACTCCTCCTTGAATCTGCGTATTTCTCCAAAACTCAGTTGTCCTGAGTCTGCACAACACTGCCAGGACCAAGGATCAATAAAAACACTCAAGTTTTTTAATCCTATATCTCTTGACACATTCATGAAAATAGTAATGGCCTCTAAACCTTCAAGCTGCATACTGGACCCTATTCCAACTAAATTACTGAAAGAGCTGCTTCCTGTGCTTGGCCCTCCTATGTTGAACATAATAAACGGCTCCCTATCCACCAGATGTGTACCAAACTCATTAAAGTGGCAGTAATAAAGCCTCTCTTGAAAAAGCCAAACGTTGACCCAGAAAATGTTAAAAAAACTATTGGCCTATATCAAATCTCACATTCCTCCCAATTCTTTGGGGAAAAAGCTGTTGCGCCACAACTCACTGTCTTCCTGAAGACAAACAATGTATACGAAACGCCTCAGACTGGTTTTAGACCCCATCATAGCACTGAGACTGCACTCGTGAAGGTGGTAAATTACCTTTTAATGGCGTCACACCAAGGTTCTACATCTGTCCTCGTGCTCCTAGACCCTAGTGCTGCTTTTGACACCATCGATCACCACATTCTTTTGGAGAGATTGGAAACCCTAATTGGTCTACACGGACAAGTTCTGGCCTGATTTAGATCTTATCTGTCGGAAAGATAACAGTTTGTCTCTGTGGATGGTTTGTTTTTCGACAAATCAATTGTAAGTTTCGGTGTTCCTCAAGGTTGATTTTTAGGACCACTATTGTTTTCACTATATATTTTACCTCTTGGTGATGTCATTTGGAAACATAATGTTAACTTTCACTGCTATGCGGACGATACACAGCTGTACATTTGGATGAAACATGGTGAAGCCTGAAAAATTGCCCTCCCTGGAATCCTGTGTTTCAGACATAAGGAAGTGGACGGCGGCAAATGTTTTACTTTTAAACTCGGACAAAACAGAGATTCTAGTTCTAATGTAGGTCCCAAGAAACAAAGAGATCTTCTGTTGGATCTGACAATTAATCTTGATGGTTGCACAATCATCTCAAATAAAACTGTGAAGGGCCTCGGCATTACTCTGGATCCTGATCTCTCGTTTGACAACATATCAAGAATATTTCAAGGACAGCTTTTTTCCATCTTTGTAAGATTGCAAAAATCTGAAACTTTTGGCCAAAAATGATGCAGGAAAGCTAACCATGCTTTTGTCACTTCTAGATTAGACTACTACAATGCTCTACTTTCCGGCTACCCGGATAAAGTACTCAATAAACTTCAGTTAGCGCTAAACACGGCTGCTAGAATCTTGACAAGAATCAAACAAATCTATCATATTACTCCAGTGCTAGCCTCTCTACCCTGGCTTCATGTTAAGGCTAGGGCTGATTTCAAGGTTATACTGCTAAACCTACAAAGCATTACATGGGCTTGCTCCTACCTATCTCTCCAATTTGGTCCTGCTGCACATACCTGCACGTACGCTACGGTCGCAAGATGCAGGCCTCATTATTGTCCCTAGAATGTATAAGCAAACAGCTGGAGGCAGGGCTTTCTCCTATAGAGCTCAATTTTTATAGAATGGTCTGCCTATCCATGTGAGAGACGCAGACTCTGTCTCAACCTTTTAGTCTTTATTGAAGACTCATCTCTTCAGTAGGTCCTATGATTGAGTGTAGTCTGGCCCAGGGGTACGAAGGTGAACGGAAAGGCACTGGAGCAACGAACCACCCTTGCTGTCTTTGCCTGGCCGGTTCCCCTCTCTCCACTAAGATTCTCTGCCTCTGACCTTATTACGGGGGCTGAGTCACTGGCTTACTAGTGCTCTTCCATGCCGTCCCTAGGAGGGGGGCGTCACTTGAGTGGGTTGAGCCAATGATGTGATCTTTCTGTCCGGGTTGGCGCCCCCTCGGGTTTGTGCCATGGGGGAGATCTTCGCATTATCAGCAACCATCACTCCTGTGTTCCAATGGCACGTTGTGTTAGCTAATCCAAGTTTATCATTTGAAAAGGCTAATTTATCATTAGAAAACCGTTTTGCAATTATGTTAGCACAGCTGAAACGGTTGTCCTGATTACAGAAGCAATAAAACTGGCCTTCTTTAGACTAGTTGAGTATCTGGAGCATCAGCATTTGTGGGTTCGATTACAGGCTCAAAATGGAAAGAAACAAAGAACTTTCTTCTGAAACTTGTCAGCCTATTCTTGTTCTGAGAAATTAAGGCTATTCCATGCGAGAAATTGCCAAGAAACTGAAGATCTCGTACAAAGCTGTATACTACCCCCTTCACAGAACAGCGCAAACTGGTTCTAACCAGAATAGAAAGAGGAGTGGGAGGCCCCGGTGCACAACTGAGTAAGAGGACAAGTACATTAGAGTGTCTAGTTTGAGAAACAGACGCCTCACAAGTCCTCAACTGGCAGCTTCATTAAATAGTACCCACAAAACACTAGGCTCAACCTCAACAGTAAAGAGGCGACTCCGGGATGCTGGTGCAAACTTCACGACGGATGGGGGAAGCATGTTCCCCCCACATTCTGAAATTGCATTCTTGCCCCCCCTCCCCCCCTAAGTTTTATTATTGGAATGTCATACAAATGGTTTGCTTTAGGACCATGTGGACGCCTCCGAGCAGTTGGGTAGGCTGTTTGGAGTGTTTATCTGACAAAAATATATACAGTACCAGTCAAAAGTTTTTATTTAAAATTTTTACTATTTTCTCCAATGTATAATAGTGAAGACATCAAAACGATGAAATAACACATATAGAATCATGTAGTAACCAAAAAAGTGCTAAACAAATCAAAATATGTTTTATAATCTTCAAAGTAGCCACCCTTTGCCTTGATGACAGCTTTGAACACTCTTGGCATTCTCTCAACCAGCTTCATTTGGAATGCTTTTACAACAGTCTTGAAGGAGTTCCCACATATGCTGAGCACTTGTTGGCTGCTTTACCTTCACACGGCGGTCCAACTCATCCCAAACCATCTCAATTGGGTTGAGGTCGGGTGATTGTGGAGGCCAGGTCATCTGATGCAGCATTACTGTCCTTCTTGGTCAAATACCCCAAACACAGCCCGGAGATGTGTTGGGTCATTGTCCTGTTGAAAAACAAATGATAGTCCCACTAAGTTCAAACCAGATGGGATGGCTGCAGAATGCTGTGGTAGCCTTGCTGGTTAAGTGTGCCTTGAATTCTAAATAAATCACAGAGAGTGTCACCAGTAAAGCACCCCTACATCATCACATCTCCTCCTCCATGCTTCACGGGAACTACCTACTCTTTGTCTCACAAAGACATGGCGGTTGGAACCAAAAATCTCAAATTTGGATTCATCAGACCAAAGGACAGATTTCCACAGATCGAATGTCCATTGCTCATGATTCTTGGCCCTCTTCTTCTTAATGATGTCCTTTACTAGTGGTTTTCTTTGCAGCAATTCGACCACGAAGGCCTGATTCACACACTCTCCTCTGAACAGTTGGTGTTGAGATGTGTCTGTTACTTGAACTCCATGAACCATTTATTTGGGGGCTGGTAACTCTAATAACTCTGGGTCTTCCTTTCCTGTGGCGGTCCTCATGAGAGCCAGTTTCATTATAGCGCATGATGGTTCTTGACATCATTTGAGTCAATTGAAGGTGTACCTGTGGATGTATTTCAAGGCCTACCTTCAAACTCAGTGCCTCTTTGGTTGACATCATGGGAAAATCAAAAGAAATCACGCAGCCGTCACACCGCTCAGGAAGGAGATGCATTCTGTCTCCTAGAGATGAATGTTCTTTGGTGTGAAAAGTGCAAATCAATCCCAGAACAACAGAAAAAGACCTTGTGAAGATGCTGGAGGAAACTGGTACAAAAGTATCTATATCCACACTAAAACAAGTCCTATATCGACATAACCTGAAAGGCCGCTCAGCAAGGAAAAGCCACTGCTCCAAAACCGCCATAAAAAAGCCAGACTACGGTTTGCAACTGCACCTGGGGACAAAGATCGTACTTTTTGGAGAAATGTCCTCTGGTCTGATTAAACAAAAATAGAACTGTTTGGCCATAATGACCATCGTTATGTTTGGAGGAAAAAGGGGGAGGCTTGCAAGCCAAAGAACTCCGTCCCAACCGTGAAGCACGGGGGTGGTAGCATCATGTTGTGGGGGTGCTTTGCTGCAAGAGGGACTGGTGCACTTCACAAAATAGATAGCTTCATAAGGATGGAAAATGATGTTGATATATTGAAGCAACATCTCAAGACATCAGTCAGAAAGTTAAAGCTTGGTTGCAAATGGGTCTTCCAAGTGGACAATGACCCCAAGCATACTACCAAAGTTGGGGCAAAATGGCTTAAGGACAACAAAGTCAAGGTATTGGAGTGGCCATCACAAAGCCTTGACCACAATCCTATAAAAAATGTGTGGGCAGAACTGAAAAAGCATGTGCGAGCAAGGATGCCTACAAACCTGACTCACTTACACCAGTTCTGTCAGGAGGAATGGGCCAAAATTCACCCAACTTATTGTGGGAAGCTTGTGGAAGGCTACCCGAAACATTTGACCCAAGTTAAACAATTTAAAGGCAATGCTACCAAATACTAATTGAGTGTATGTAAACTTCTGACCCACTGGTAATGTGATGAAAGAAATAAACGCTGAATTAAATCATTCTCTCTACTATTATTCTGACATTTCACATTCTTAAAATAAAGTGGTGATCCTAACTGACCTAAGATAGGGAATTTTTACTAGGATTAAATGCCAGGAATTGTGAAAAACAGAGTTTAAATGTATTTGGCTAAGGTGTATGTAAACTTCCGACTTCAACTGTATACATAATTTTTTTATGGCTTTTTCAACCATTCTAGCACAGATACAAACTCCAACCATGTTCATATGGCTAATAAGAAAATATTTAATTTGCATCACAAAGGGAGTGAAATGCATCAGAAAGTACTGGAAAGTTTGGGAAAACACCAGGAAATATCATCAAGTAATAATTGTGTGTGTAGAAAAAAATATCTGCATTGTTTTCAAATGCGATTCCGTCACAGTCTTTTCTAACGTTTCCTGCGGCTTGTAAGCGTCGTAGAGGGAAATAGAAGACACACAAGTGTTCCTGAAAGTCTAATAGACCCAACCGTTCAAAAGCTACAACCAAGTATGGAGAAAGAAAACTGAAACTGCTCTATTTGTCAAAACCAGAGATGGTCACAACCGCTAAATATCGCACATTGGAGTAGGGCCTCGAGCAGAGGAAGAAGGCAACAAAACATAGAAATTAGGTATTATTAAACAAAATTATACCAAGTTCCCAAGGCCCCTAGTGATGTGAGGCCCCAGGCAATTGCCTGAGTTGCCTAATGGTAAGTCTGCCACTGTGTATGGGGGGATGTATGCGGAGAGAATTCTTGTTGTGACTGCTGCGTCCTGGCCCTATAGCTGACTAGCTGGTGCTCTGTGAAGAAGCACACACTCCCGCCTTTGTGGAGTCAACCAGCCGATTTTAAGACTTCATTATAGGGTAGGGACAACAAGTCAGTCTGAAGACTTCATTATAGGGTAGGGACAACAAGTCAGTCTGAAGACTTCATTATAGGGTAGGGACAACAAGTCCGTCTGAAGACTTCATTATAGGGTAGGGACAACAAGTCAGTCTGAAGACTTCATTATAGGGTAGGGACAACAAGTCAGTCTGAAGACTTCATTATAGGGTAGGGACAACAAGTCAGTCTGAAGACTTCATTATAGGGTAGGGACAACAAGTCAGTCTGAGGACTTCATTAGAGGGTAGGGAAAACAAGTCCGTCTGAAGACTTCATTAGAGTGTATGGGCAACAAGTCAGTCTGAAGACTTCATTACAGGGTAGGGACAGGAATATGGTCTGAAGACTTCCTTAGAGGGTAGGGACAACAAGTCAGTCTGAGGACTTCATTAGAGGGTAGGGAAAACAAGTCCGTCTGAAGACTTCATTAGAGTGTATGGGCAACAAGTCAGTCTGAAGACTTCATTACAGGGTAGGGACAGGAATATGGTCTGAAGACTTCCTTAGAGGGTAGGGACAACAAGTCAGTCTGAGGACTTCATTAGAGGGTAGGGACAACAAGTCAGTCTGAAGACTTCATTATAGGGTAGGGACAACAAGTCAGTCTGAAGACTTCATTATAGGGTAGGGACAACAAGTCAGTCTGAAGACTTCATTATAGGGTAGGGACAACAAGTCAGTCTGAAGACTTCATTATAGGGTAGGGACAACAAGTCAGTCTGAAGACTTCATTATAGGGTAGGGACAACAAGTCCGTCTGAAGACTTCATTAGAGTGTATGGGCAACAAGTCAGTCTGAAGACTTCATTACAGGGTAGGGACAGGAATATGGTCTGAAGACTTCCTTAGAGGGTAGGGACAACAAGTCAGTCTGAAGACTTCATTATAGGGTAGGGACAACAAGTCAGTCTGAAGACTTCATTATAGGGTAGGGACAACAAGTCAGTCTGAAGACTTCATTATAGGGTAGGGACAACAAGTCCGTCTGAAGACTTCATTAGAGTGTATGGGCAACAAGTCAGTCTGAAGACTTCATTACAGGGTAGGGACAGGAATATGGTCTGAAGACTTCCTTAGAGGGTAGGGACAACAAGTCAGTCTGAGGACTTCATTAGAGGGTAGGGAAAACAAGTCCGTCTGAAGACTTCATTAGAGTGTATGGGCAACAAGTCAGTCTGAAGACTTCATTACAGGGTAGGGACAGGAATATGGTCTGAAGACTTCCTTAGAGGGTAGGGACAACAAGTCAGTCTGAGGACTTCATTAGAGGGTAGGGAAAACAAGTCCGTCTGAAGACTTCATTAGAGTGTATGGGCAACAAGTCAGTCTGAAGACTTCATTACAGGGTAGGGACAGGAATATGGTCTGAAGACTTCCTTAGAGGGTAGGGACAACAAGTCAGTCTGAGGACTTCATTAGAGGGTAGGGACAACAAGTCAGTCTGAAGACTTCATTACAGAGTAGGGACAACAAGTTGGAATGAAGACTTCATTACAGAGTAGGGACAACAAGTTGGAATGAAGACTTCATTACAGTGTAGGGACAACAAGTTGGAATGACGACTTCATTACAGGGTAGGGACAACAAGTTGGAATGAAGACTTCATTACAGGGTAGGGACAACAAGTTGGAATGAAGACTTCATTACAGAGTAGGGACAACAAGTTGGAATGAAGACTTCATTACAGGGTAGGGACAACAAGTTGGAATGAAGACTTCATTACAGAGTAGGGACAACAAGTTGGAATGAAGACTTCATTTCAGAGTAGGGACAAGAAGTTGGAATGAAGACTTCATTACAGTGTAGGGACAACAAGTTGGAATGAAGACTTCATTACAGGGTAGGGACAACAAGTTGGAATGAAGACTTCATTACAGGGTAGGGACAACAAGTTGGAATGAAGACTTCATTACAGAGTAGGGACAACAAACCGGTCTGAAGACTTCATTACAGGGTAGGGACAACAAGTTGGAATGAAGACTTCATTACAGGGTAGGGACAACAAGTTGGAATGAAGACTTCATTACAGGGTAGGGACAACAAGTTGGAATGAAGACTTCATTACAGGGTAGGGACAACAAGTTGGAATGAAGACTTCATTACAGGGTAGGGACAACAAGCCGGTCTGAAGACTTCAGCACAGGGTAGGGACAGGAAGATGGTCTGAAAACTTCCGTAGAGGGTAGGGACAACAAACCGGTCTGAAGACTTAATTACAGGGTACGGACAGGAAGATGGTCTCAATAGACTTCATTACAGGGTAGGGACAACAAACCGGTCTGAAGACTTCATTACAGGGTAGCGACAACAAGCCGGACTGAAGACTTCGTTAGAGTGTAGGGACAACAAACCGATCTGAAGGCTTCATTAGAGGGTAGGGACAAAAGGACTTAACAGACAATACACCGACAGGGGCCATAAAACATATGGATGAAAGCAGACTGCAGGGGACTGCTTTTTCCTGCCTCAGACCTGGGCCTATACGAGGAAATGCCCACAAACAATACCAAACAAAAAGCTGAGGCAGTATTTTTTCCTTTCTTCCCCCCCTTCTTCCGAAGTGTAAGGAGGATGTGTTTTTGCGCTGACGTTGGAGATTGAACGTAATTGGGAAAGAAAACACATGTAGGAAACAGAAAACATGTGCAGTTTCCCCCTCTCGTCGCAAATGCACACACATGTTCTGCAAGTAACCATGATAAAAGAATAACATATTTTACATAACTTAAAAGCCGGCCTGCCACAGATGGGGCGCTCAACCACATTTGGCGCGAAAGGAACCTTTACAATGTCAGGTTTCCCACATGTTTCTCTCTCTCTGGTTGATGACTCACAACACTTGCTGCTAGTCACATTCTTCTTCTCCTCTCCTCTTATATGTTTTATTTTATTCATCCCTCTTCTTGCCAGACCAGAGAATTTGCCAGACAACACAGTGCAAGTCTTTAATCTCCCACACACAAACTTCAATATTGTTTCGATTGTCCCGTGCCGTATGATTTCAGGGCCAAGGTTGTTTTCTCCAATAAATACCCAGGCTAAACACTGCCACAGTCCTCCACAGACTCACCATTCTTAACCAGGGCCATTGTGGTCAATTCAATTGGGTACAATGTTGAGGATAAATGAGTTGGTGTGGTCCTTTGAAATCCTGGACAGATTATAGCCACATGCCCTCCATTGAAACTTGGAAGTTTCTCTCTTAATAAAACTTTTTTGGTAGCTTTTTTCAGGTGGTTACTTTAGAAACTTCAGAGTTGTCAATGGCAACTTTCCTCTCTGCTATTCATTGGCTGGAGCCAGTCTAATATCCTGTCTGTGCTTCCTAGGAGCAGACAGTGTAATAACGTCTGGGGACAGAGTCCATAAGGGGAAGATTCTAGAGCCGATGGTCAGAGCTCAGCAAGAGCACAGGCCTGTGGTCCAAGATCAGCTTTAGGAGGTGTCTTTGTTCAGTGCAAGAGAAACAGACACCCACAGTCTTTCTGTATCAAATCAGAAAAGACACCACATAACACTTGAAATGTGAGAGGGGTTTAATTTGCAGGGAGCCAGGAACTGCCTTTCATGTGATATTTAGTTGGTGTGTTGTTGAATCATCAGAGAGACAGGGAGAATGTCGGCATGCATGCAGCATTACTATGAGCCCATCCAACCCAGCCAGACCTGGGAGTCTGTCTCTAGTCTCTCTCTAGCCTGCTGTGTATAGTAACTGGTGCCGTGTGTTTCTACCCACTGGGCACAAACTGGATGAATCAAAGTAGTTTCCACTTAATTTCAACAACAAAAAATCTACACTACTGTTCAAAAGTTTGGGGTCACTTAGAAATGTCCTTGTTTTTGAAAGAAAAGCACATTTTTTGTCCATTAAAATAACATCAAATTGATCAGAAATATGGTGTAGACATTGTTAATGTTGTAAATTACTATTGTAGCTGGAAACAACTGATTTTTAATGGAAAATCTATCTACATGGGCGTACAGAGGCCCATTATCAGCAACCCTCACTCCTGTGTTTCAATGGCACGTTGTGTTAGCTAATCCAAGTTTAGAATTTGAAAAGGCTAAGTGATCATTAGAAAACCCTTTGGCAATTATGTTAGGACAGCTGAAAACTGTTGTTCTGATTACAGAAGCAATAGAACTGGCCTTCTTTAGACTAGTTGAGTATCTGGAGCATCAGTATTTGTGGGTTCGATTACAGGCTCAAAATGGCCAGAAACAAATATCTTCAGTCTGAAACTCGTCAGTCTATTCTTGTTCTGAGAAATTAAGGCTATTCCATGCGAGAAATTGCCAAGAAACTGAAGATCTCGTACAACGCTGTGTACTACTCCCTTTACAGAACAGCGTAAACTGGCTCTAACCAGAATAGAAAGAGGAGTGGGAGGCCCCAGTGCACAACTGAGCAAAATGACAAGTACATTAGAGTGTCTTGACGCCTCACAAGTCTTCAACTGGCAGCTTCATTAAATAGTACCCGCAAAACACCAGTCTCAACATCAACAGTGAAGAGGCGACTCTGGGATGCTGGCCTTCTAGGCAGAGTTGCAAAGAAAAAGCCATATCTCAGACCGGCCAATAGAAATAAATGATTAAGATGGGCAAAAGAACACAGACTGTCACGACTTCTGCCGAAGTCGGGTCCTCTCCTTGTTCGAGCGGCGCTCGGCGGTCGGCGTCGCCGGTCTTCTAGCCATCATCGATCCACTTTTCATTTTCCATTGGTTTTGTCTTGTTTTCCTCACACCTGGTTTCAATCCCCTCAATTACTTGTTGTATATTTAACCCTCTGTTCCCCCCATGTCTTTGTGTGGCATTGTTTGTTGTAAGTGCTTGTGCACATGTTTTCTGGTGCGCGTCGGGTTTTGTACCCATGTTCATTATGTCTTTATGCCGTTGTTAAACTGCTCCGGCTATTTCCTAGTTCTGCTCTCCTGCGTCTGACTTCACTGCCACCAGTTACGCACCCCTTACACAGACTGGACAGAGGAAGATTGGAAAAAAGTGTTATGGACAGACTAATCTAAGTTTGAGGTGTTCGGATCACAAAGAAGAACATTTGTGAGATGCAGAAAAAATGAAAAGATGCTGGAGGAGTGCTTGACGCCTGTCAAGCATGTTGGAGGCAATGTGACGGTCTGGGGGTGCTTTGGTGGGGGTAAAGTGGGAGATTTGTACAGGGTAAAAGGGATCTTTAAGAAGGAAGGGTATCACTCCATTTTGCAACGCCATGCCATACTCTGGGTGTCTGCTCCAGTTGTCTTCATGTCTGCAGCCCCAGTCAGAGACAAGCAGGCCCGATCAACAGGCCTTGATCACACAATGTTTGAGATGTTTGAAACAATAGCACACTGCGCTCAGCGCGGCCCGGCCTGGCTGGCAATGAGCATGTAAACACATGAAAGCCTTTGTGTTTAATAGCAGAAATGGGCAATGGTGTAAAGCACTTAAGTAAAAATACTTTCAAGTACTAATTAAGTAGTTTTTTGGGTTATCTGTACTTTACTATTTATATTTTTGACAACTTTTACTTCTACTTCCTTACATTACTGAAGAAATGTTTTTACTTTTTACTCCATGCATTTTCCCTGACACCCAAAAGTACTTTGAATGCTAAGCAGGACAGGAAAATGGTCCAATTCTCACACTTTTTAAGTGAACATCCCTGGTCATCCCTACTGCCTCTGATCTGGTGGACTCAAACGAAAGTGTTGGAGTGTGCCCATGTCTATCCATACATAAAAAAAACAAGAAAATTGTGCCATCTGGTTTGCTCTATATATACGGAATGTGAAATGATTTGTAATTGGTACTTTTACTTTTGATACTTAAGTATATTTTAGCAATTACATTTACTTTTGATACTTAAGTATATTTAAAACCAAATACTTTTAGACTTTTACTTAAGTAGTATTTTACTGGGTGACTCACTTTTACTTGAGTCATTTTCTATTAAGGAATCTTTACTTTTCTCAAGAATGACAATTGGATACTTTTTCCACCACTACAAATGGGGAACCGTGGGGAACGAAGTCTGCCACATCGGTCACACATTTCTGTCTTCCAGAAACACTGGGGTGGTAGAGTACTGTCTCTCTCTGTTTCTCACTCTCTCTATACTACACACAAATAAAATAAAATAAAATGTTATTGGTCACATGCGCCAAATACAATAGGTGTAGACTTTACGGTGAAATGTGTGACAGATGCCCATTCCCAACAATGCAGAATTTAAAAAGGAAGACAAATATTTCCTAAATGAAAAGGTAATAGTAACACAATAAAAACAATAACAGGCTACATACAAGGAGTACCAATACTGAGTCAATGTGCAGGGGTACGAGGAAGAGAGGTAATTGAGGCAATACAGGCGGGGGTAATAGTGACTAGGCAATCAGGATATATAATAAACAGAGTAGCAGCAGCGTGTGTGAAGAATGTCAATGTGTGTGTGTATTGGAGTGTCAGTGTATTGTGTGTGTGTGTGTGTGTGTGTGTGTGTGTGTGTGTGTGTGTGTGTGTGTGTGTTTTGGAGTGTCAGTGTATTATGTGTGAGTGTGTGTGTGTATTGGAGTGTCAGTGTGTGTGTGTGTGTGTGTGTGTGTGTGTGTGTGTGTGTGTGTGTGTGTGTGTGTGTGTGTGTGTGTCTGTGTGTGTGTGTGTGTGTGTGTGTGTGTGTGTGTGTGTCTGTGTTTGTTTGTGTATGTGTGTGTATTGGTGTGTCAGTGTATTATGTGTGAGTGTGTGTGTGTGTATTGGAGTGTCAGTGTAGTATGTGTGTGTGTGTGTGTGTGTGTGTGTGTGTGTGTGTGTATTGGAGTGTCAGTGTATTATGTGTGAGTGTGTGTGTGTATTGGAGTGTCAGTGTGTGTGTGTGTGTGTGTGTGTGTGTGTGTGTGTGTGTGTGTGTGTGTGTGTGTGTGTGTGTGTGTGTGTGTCTGTGTTTGTTTGTGTGTGTGTGTGTGTGTTTGTGTGTGTATTGGTGTGTCAGTGTATTATGTGTGAGTGTGTGTGTGTGTGTGTGTATTGGAGTGTCAATGTATTATGTGTGAGTGTGTGTGTGTGTATTGGAGTGCCAGTGTAGTATGTGTGTGTGTGTGTATTGGAGTGTCAGTGTAGTATGTGTGTGTGTGTGTTGAGTGTCAGTGTAGTATGTGTGTGTGTGTGTGTGTGTGTGTGTGTGTGTGTGTGTGTGTGTGTATTGGAGTGCCAGTGTAGTATGTGTGTGTGTGTGTATTGGAGTGTCAGTGTAGTATGTGTGTGTGTGTGTTGGAGTGTCAGTGTAGTATGTGTGTGTGTGTGTGTGTGTATTGGAGTGTCAGTGTAGTATGTGTGAGTGTGTGTGTGTATTGGAGTGTCAGTGTAGTATGTGTGTGTGTGTGTGTGTGTATTGGAGTGTCAGTGTAATATGTGTGTGTGTGTATTGGAGTGTCAGAGTAGTATGTGTGTGTGTGTGTGTGTGTGTGTGTATTGGAGTGTCAGTGTAGTATGTGTGAGTGTGTGTGTGTATTGGAGTGTCAGTGTAGCATGTGTGTGTGTGTATTGGTGTGTCAGTGTAGTATGTGTGAGTGTGTGTGTATATTGGAGTGTCAGTGTAGTATGTGTGAGTGTGTGTATTGGAGTGTCAGTGTAGTATGTGTGTGTGTGTGTGTATTGGAGTGTCAGTGTAGTATGTGTGTATGTGTGTATTGGAGTGTCAGTGTAGTATGTGTGTGTGTGTGTGTATTGGAGTGTCAGTGTAGTATGTGTGTGTGTGTGTGTGTATTGGAGTGTCAGTGTAGTATGTGTGTATGTGTGTATTGGAGTGTCAGTGTAGTATGTGTGAGTGTGTGTTGGAGTGTCAGTGTAGTATGTGTGTGTGTGTGTGTGTGTATTGGAGTGCCAGTGTAGTATGTGTGTGTGTGTGTATTGGAGTGTCAGTGTAGTATGTGTGTGTGTGTGTTGGAGTGTCAGTGTAGTATGTGTGTGTGTGTGTGTGTGTGTGTGTGTGTGTGTGTGTGTGTGTATTGGAGTGCCAGTGTAGTATGTGTGTGTGTGTGTATTGGAGTGTCAGTGTAGTATGTGTGTGTGTGTGTTGGAGTGTCAGTGTAGTATGTGTGTGTGTGTGTGTATTGGAGTGTCAGTGTAGTATGTGTGAGTGTGTGTGTGTATTGGAGTGTCAGTGTAGTATGTGTGTGTGTGTGTGTGTATTGGAGTGTCAGTGTAATATGTGTGTGTGTGTATTGGAGTGTCAGTGTAGTATGTGTGTGTGTGTGTGTGTGTGTGTATTGGAGTGTCAGTGTAGTATGTGTGAGTGTGTGTGTGTATTGGAGTGTCAGTGTAGCATGTGTGTGTGTGTATTGGTGTGTCAGTGTAGTATGTGTGAGTGTGTGTGTATATTGGAGTGTCAGTGTAGTATGTGTGAGTGTGTGTATTGGAGTGTCAGTGTAGTATGTGTGTGTGTGTGTGTATTGGAGTGTCAGTGTAGTATGTGTGTATGTGTGTATTGGAGTGTCAGTGTAGTATGTGTGTGTGTGTGTGTATTGGAGTGTCAGTGTAGTATGTGTGTGTGTGTGTGTGTATTGGAGTGTCAGTGTAGTATGTGTGTATGTGTGTATTGGAGTGTCAGTGTAGTATGTGTGTGTGTGTGTATTGGAGTGTCAGTGTAGTATGTGTGATTGTGTGGGTAGAGTCTAGTGAGTGTTCATTAGTGCTGAATGATTAGTGGTTTTTGAGGTCGGTTCAGTGTTGGTTCGATTTTTAAAAAATCACGGTTTTCGATTTCGAGTTTCAAGCTTTTTAATGGAAATTCCAAAGCCAAAAAGAGTGAGCATTCAATTGCCAAAACATTGAAAATGTTCCATTGTCTCTGTCAGGTCCACATTGGCATCAAAAGAAAAATAGAAAAGTACTACGAAATACTAAAATATTTCAGTTGTGTGTTTTACTTAGTTTTTATTTGATGACTTTATTATTTTTTATTCATTAAAGTCATCATCTTATCTCTGCTCAGGCAGTAGCAACCAGCCATCCAGACCATCTAACATTATCTGCTCCCCATACTGTACTGTCTTTAGTCATCCTATTAAATAGCTATCCTGCCTATGTATGCTGCAGAGCTGTCTGACAAACAAATTTCATTAGTTCTTCCAAGTAGATAAGGCAAACTTTCACAAACTGTCTCTGTCCCTCTCGTCGTAGTGTTGTGTAAATTCCTCTCTCATGCGGTTTGTGTGTATCTAACCTAACATAGCAGGCGTGAAAGTGTATCCGTCCAGAGATCTGTATATAATTACGAGATGCTCATGTCTATGCCCTAACAATGGGAGTCGTTGTCCCAAAGGCGGGGAGGCAGGCGACAAGTTTAGGGCCAAAATAAGCCCATAGAAACGTATTGGGCTTATTTTGGACAGATTTTGGCAAGAGTGAAACCTCTCGCTTCGCCTCGTCCTCTCTGATCCATCTCCATCCGAAACAGGGAAATATGGCGCAGTGGAT
Organism: Salmo trutta; assembly: GCF_901001165.1. Taxonomy (NCBI): domain Eukaryota; kingdom Metazoa; phylum Chordata; class Actinopteri; order Salmoniformes; family Salmonidae; genus Salmo; species Salmo trutta. The sequence goes on along the minus strand of NC_042960.1, from coordinate 56,408,811 downwards.
GATGGGATTGTAGTTAATTACCATGTTTCTTAGCTGAACTAGGCTGAATATTTGCTTAATGAAAACTACAACTCCCTTCAGCCCAGCATCCCACATAGTTCTTGACATGATTCCTATTGTGAAGGATTTGATTTCTCTATAGAGAAATGGCTCGTTGCCGTCACAAAAGTAAACAAAATAGAATTCAAGTAATTGAACCGACATCAGTCAATTAGTTGTTTAATAAAAATACGATATGTTGGTTAATCACTCAGCACTACTGCCCATAGAGCCAGTGCAAGGAAGCCGTGCGGTAGCAGAGAGAACAGTCCATGACTTGGGTGACTGGAGTCTTTGACAATTTTTAGGGCCTTCCTCTGACACCGCCAGGTATAGAGGTCCTGGATGGCAGGGAGTTCCTACACGCTACCCTCGGTAGCGCCCTGCGGTCGGATGCTGAGCAGTTGCCATAACAAGTGGTGATGCAGCCAGTCAAGATGCTCTCAATGGTGCAGCTTTAGAACCTTTTGAGGACCTGAGGGCCCATGCCAAATCATTTCAGCCGCCTGAGGGGGAAGAAGTGTTGTCGTGCCGTCTTCATGACTGTGTTGGTGTGTTTGGACCATGATAGGTCCTTAATGATGTGGACACCGAGGAACTTGAAGCTCTTGACCTGCTCCACTACAGTGCGGTCAATATGAATGGGGGCGTATTCGGCCCTTGTTTCCAGTAGTCTACGATAAGCTCTTTTGTCTTAAATATACACACATAAATATACATACAGAAATATACACACTTAAATACACACACATAAATATACATACAGAAATATACACACTTAAATACACACACATAAATATACACACAGAACCACATGCGAGCATCATATTATTATGTATACTCTCACAATTAAACACCACATTGTACACACTTGCACACACACACCACACACAAACATACACGCGAGGTTGATTCTCATGAAACAACTGAAACTAAGTCTCTGATTTATTCAGCTATTTAGCCTCCCAATTTTGTTTTCATTTACTATCATATTAAAACTCACTATTCTTGGTTTCTGGCTCTTTAACTTGTTTTGGGATTAAATCTTATTTGTGTTTTTAAAATAAAATGTTTACTGAAAATGTCATTACCATAATGCGTCTGTGTGAATTTTGTATGACTTTACATGCATTTTATTTATAAAAATAAATACAATTTAATTAAAACCAATAAAATATTGTTGTACATACAGTCAAAAATTTGGGTACAACTACTCATTCAAGGGTTTTTCTTACTATTTTCTACATTTTAGAATAATAGTGAAGACATCAGAACTATGAAATAACACATATGGAATCATGTAGTAACCAAAAAAGTGTTAAACAAATTAAAATATATTTTATTCTTCAAAGTAGCAACCCTTTGCCTATATAACAGCTTTGCACACACTTGACAAAGTGCATCCCACCACTGAGTGCATCCCACCACTGAAAAAAAAACATCTAGGAGAAACACTGCGTTACCATTTATAATTTAGAGGCTTTTTAAAGGCACCTTGCACAAAAATCTAGTTTGCAGAGCTCAAAAGTGCTATTTTGTCAACAGATGTCCTCATCCTAGATCATCTGTTTTGTAGATCCAGCTGTCTACAAACAACATGACATTCATGGAAAAGATGAGCACCAAACAATTTCAACATTTGTGGTGCTTATCTTTTCCAATCATTTGGGATTGAAGGCATATAGCATGATGTTCTAAGTGTTGTCATGTGAAGTGGAAACATCTGACAAACTTTGATATAAACTGCGTTAAAGGGACATTACACTCAAAAATTAAAAAATGAATTGTCAAGATGAATACAAGATGATGCTGAAACGTTGGTGGTTTACTCAATACATTACTGGGAGCTTACATAGAGAGTGTGATACTCTCTTTATTTTGATAGCCTACAGTTTACTCTCCGCTAGTCAGCACCTCTACTAACTTTTTTGGGGTGTGTGCCAGCTCATGCTTTTCACAAGATGAATACACACCCCATGCCACTGATTATGTAGAGCCAACAGGAAAAGATAAACACCATATAATGTCCAGATCTTATTTGGTGCTCATCTTGTCACACTCAATGTATTTCTGGTGGGTGGGATGGCATGGAGCCAGGGAAGAACGACTGCCCACCCTCACTGAAGCCATGGTAGTTCAAGGCTGACCGCGGTACTGCAGGCATTGTCAGCAGAAAGCAAGATCCCCCCATTATAGTGAATGGAAAAATGGCAATCTTCATAGAATAAAACAATCAAAGACAATGCTACCAAGAATTGCTTGTAATACTTGTTCTTTATTCAAGTGGTAGTAGTTTATTTTTAGCTTTTGAAAATGCCCAAAGAGCATTTAACATCATACAACAGAATCTGTATGATTTAAAGCTGGTTCTAAATTCAGGTAAAACAAAATGCATGGTATTTTCAAATGCCAGGCATGTTACTAATCATGTCATTGCTACATTGGCTGGACATACTATAGAGCAAGTTAAAGTGTACAAATATTTGGGTGTGTGGGTTGGTGATAAGCTGAGCTTCACTGTTCATGTGGAGAACTTGATAAGGAAGCTCAAGCTGAAAACAGGATTTTATTACCGGCATAAGGCCTGTTTTTCTCTGGAGGCCAGGAAGGAGCTGGTACGATGTACATTACTGTCGGTTTTAGATTTTAGTGATGTTATACAGTATATATGCAGACCTCAACCACAACCCTGAGAGCACTTGATTCAGTGTATCATGCAGCCATCAGGTTCATTACAGATCAGAAATGTCTAACACATCATTGTGATCTCTACAGCGCTGTTGGCTGGTCATCATTGACCTTGCGTAGGCTTAAACACTGGTATACACTGATTTATAAGGGCATATTTGGTAAAATGCGATTTTATCTCTGTTCTTTTTTAGTCAGGTCGGTAAATAAATATCAATTACAGTCCCATTCTCATTTGCTTCTAACAGTACCAAAAATTAGAACAGGTCATGGTAGAAATAGTTTGTTACTTAGCTCCGTGGTCCTGGAATTCTCTCATGAACATTTTAAAATGTGATGATCTAGTTTCGTTGGTGGAGTTTAAACACTTGATGGATGTATATATCATAGAAGAGTGTAATTGTTTTTAGGACAGCTGTTTTTAGTCAAGACTCGTGTTTTTAACGTAAAATGTTTTTGTTGTACTGTATGTGTGTTTATAGTTGTGTTTAATGTTGTGTTAGTGTATGTAAGTTGTTTTGTCTGAAACGTTGTCCCCCCTGCTGCTATTGGACCAGGTCTCTCTTGGAAAAGAGATGTTATCTCAATGACAAAAACCTGTATAAATAAAGGTAAAACAAAAAAAAGAAAATAATAAAAGAAAATACACCAATTATAATGAACCGATTATTTTAAAATCACACAAAGGCTAAAGGCAGCCTGCAGTACCCCGGTCGGCCTTCAACTTGTTTTACTCATTAAGAGGGGGCAGCACTGAGCTAGCCTGCAACGTCACTTCCTGGAGTAGCTCAAACTGCGCACGTTAACGCTCCATGAGATACCATCTTAACCAACTTAATTTGGCTTCAATGTGCTATTGAGTCTTCACGTAGGAAAGAATGATGTCACGTGATCGATGGCTTTGTCCATTCATATACACAGTCATTGGATGGAGCTGAGGTGGATATGTGATGGGATTGGAGGGACAGCTGGTTGGGATTTGTAATTGTGGGAGGGGAAGGGGTTCATATGGTTAAATATGGTTCATAACTATATTTTTTCTCTCTTGATGAAGTAAAGGGGGGCATGAAGTACTGGGAGGAGGGGAGGGGATGTGGTGGAGATGGGCAGTGCTGGTGAGTTAATGATTCATTTCTTGTTCTTAATGCTTTATATGGTAAAAAATGGTTCAAAATGACATTTTTTTCTTGATGAAGTACCGTTTGCTCATTTGCTCATTACCATAATGCAGTCTCTCATCTACCATAACATGGATCTCATTAACGAAATGCATCATCAATGACAAAATATTCCTAGAATAATATTACAGAAGTAAACCTATTTGAGCTGTGCATAAAATGTGTCTTTTGCTCTTTATATTTGTGTACTTTTTTATACTAACAATAGTTAAAACAGAAATACATTTGACATTACGTAATGAGATATATATACTTAAAATCTAAATGTCATATATATTTTTCCCCCAATTGTTTTAATAACTCTCCTGTATTTTTGTCTATCAAAAAAATGTCTACTTTTTCACCTTGCTAGTTTGTTTTCTTCTAACTTTACAAGTGTTACTGTAATGAGATTCTTTTGTGCATGGTCTTGGAAAATGTGTAAAAACATCTTTCAATCTGAACAGTTATGATGATTAATTTAACATAGACATTTAACATATATTTGATCTATGACAAAATAAAAAAAAATGACCAACAAGTTTTACTCCAATTAGGGGAGGGGTGGTAGGGTTAGTGGAAAATAATAAAGGTAAATATGAATAAAAAATACAATAGAAAGGTTTTATAATAATACGTTTGTGAGAATCATCTACATACACAACACGGCACCACCCTGTTGTAATCATAAAGGTACTGCAGTTTGTGGTTTGCTGTCTTAATGGTTGAGAGAAATCGCAACAAAGAAAATGTCCTCTCTAGAAGGACTGAATATATAATTTTGACCTGAGCCACACTCATATTTAATGAACCCACTTCCACAACGTGTTATTACAGAGGAGAGAAGTGGAAAAGGAGCTAGGAGAGAACACTGGAACCACACACAGTTCTAACACTTACAGACTGTAACAGTTTAACTTTGACAACCTTAAACCCTGTGCTTGAATAATGCCAGGAGGAACAGCTCATGTTGAGGACACACACACACACACACACACACACACACACACACACACACACACACACACACACACACAGACAGAGAGAGACCCAAACACACACACACATGCACAAACACACACACGCACACACACACACACACAGACACCCAGACACCCACACACACCCACACACACACACACACACACACACACACACACACACACACACACACACACACACACACACACACACACACACACACACACACACACACACACACACACACACAAAACTGTGGAGCAATAAAAAGATTGTTGGACAGGCTTTAGTGGTTAATGACTAGTTCCCAGGTGCCAGACCATCCTCCAGGGCAGGCTACAGCCCTCGGCAGACCACTAGACTTCAGTAGGTCCTGCTCTCAGAGTTCTGCTGAAAGAAACAGTGAAGGCTTTTCAGCTCATGTCAGTGGGAGTGTTAACTCATTAATGTCCCCAGGGCTAACTCACAGAGTAGGCTACTTCCCTATGAATGTCAGGACATGTCAATAGTGGATCTGCTACTACTAAGCAATACTACTAATACCTGTCAATCACTTCTAATACAGCTTAAGGTTATGTTACGCAAAACAGCACACAAAGAGGTGCATGATGGTACATGTCATTTATATAATTATGTACAGAACTGGATTTTTGACTTTGCATACTTTGGCTGGCTAGATAAATACCAACCAGCCCACAGGTGAATAGCCTAACATATTTTTTTAAATACAATTTTATCTTATTTATTAACACTTTATTTAACGGTAGAAAGTGAAAGAATAACACCTACTTATTTACAATGACCACCTGCACCCTAGATTAAGGGTTCTATGTGAGTGGGTGAAAGAAAGAGGCTCCACAAAATCCCCCTCATTAGGAAATTGCAGCGGTGATGTTGGAGGTGACCTAAGTTAAGGAGGTGATTGAACAAAGGAGCTGGCCAGAACAGGTGCTAACCCTTCCATAGAGAGAGAAGGGGAAGGGGAAATGTCTGTGGTTGGTCTGGGGCATAAACTGCCCTTTAAGTCAGGCTCCCAACACTTAAAAGACTGACTGACTGAATGACTGGCTGACTGACTCAGCCATAGGGGAGAAGGAAGGAGAACCACCAGACCACACACATCTGTAAGCACATACGCAAACAGGCATGCACGCACACATGCACACACACATAGAAAAACAGGCATGCATAGCTTCACAACATGCATACATAAACACACAAACACAGGCCTTTTTACTCACATGCACATACAGTACAATTATACACACACAGAAACATAAGTCTACACGCCTCCACATACAGAGCCTTCAGAAAGTATTCAAACCCTTTGACTTTTTCCACATTTTATTGTGTTACAGCCTGAATTTGAAATTGATTAAATTGAAATTGTTTCTTGTAACTGGCCTACACACAATACCCCATAATGTCAGTGGAATTATGTTTATACATTTTTCTTACAAATGCATTAAAAATTAAAAACAGAAAGCTGAGTCAATAAATATTCAACCCATTTGCTATGATGGCAAGCCTAAATAAGTTCAGGAGTAGAAAAGTACATTATAAGTTACATGGACTCACTCTTTGCACAATAATAGTGTTTAACATGTTTTAATGACTATCTCATCTCTGTACTCCAAACATACAATTATCTGTAAGGTCCCTCAGTCGAGCAGTGAATTGCAAATACAGATTCGACCACAATGATCAGGGAGGTTCCCAATGCCTCGCAAAGAAGGGCATCTATTGGAAGATGGGTAAAAAAAAGAATCAGAAATTGAATATCCCTTTGAGCATGGTGAACTTCTTAATTACACTTTGGATGGTGTATCAATACACCCAGTCACTACAAAGATACAGGCGTCCTTCCTAACTTAGTTGCCAGAGAGGAAGGAAACCGCTCAGAGGCCAACGGTGACTTTAAAACTGCTACAGAGTTTAGTGGCTGTGGTGGGAGAAAACTAAGGATGGATCAACATTGTAGTTCCTCCACAATACTAACCTAATTGACAAGAGTGAAAAGAAGCATGCCTTTACAGAATAAAAATATTTTAAAACATGCATCATGTTTGCAGCAAGGCACTATACTGCAAAAAATGTGGCCAACCAATTTACTTTTTGTCCTGATACAAAGTGTTATGTTGGGGCAAATCCAATACAACACATCACTGAGTACCACTCTCCATATTTTCAAGCATAGTGGTGGATGCATCTTGTTATGGGTATGCTTGTAATTGTTAAGGATTGAGGAGATTTTCAGGATAAAAAATAAATGGAATGGAGCTAACCACTGGCAAAATCCTCGAGGGAAAAACTGGTTCAGTCTGCTTTCCAACAGACACTGGGAGATGAATTTACCTTTCAGCAGGACTATAACCTAAAACACAAGACCAAATCAACACCGGGGCTGCTTACCAAGAAGATGGTGAATGTTCTTAAGGGGCCAAGTTACAGTTTGACTTCAATCTACTTGAAAATCTATGGCAAGACCAGAAAATGGTTGCCTAGCAATGATCAACAACCAATTAGAATTTAGAATAAATGTTTTGCACACTCTTAGAGACTTACCCAGAAAGATGTACAGCTGTAATCGCTGTCAAAGGTGCTTCTACAAAGTATTGACTCAGGAGTGTGAATACATATGTAAATTAGATATTTCTGAATGTAATTTTCTATACATTTGCTAATAGTCTAAAAACATGTTTTCACTTTGTCATTATGGGGCATTGTGTGTAGATGGGTGAGAAAAAAATATATTTAATCCATTTTGAATTCAGGCTTTAACACAACAAAATGTGGAATAAGTCAAGAGGTATGAATACCTTCTGAAGGCTCTATTTGTTTACTGTATTGTAAACAAATATAGACTTCTTCTCTGATGCATAAACACACACCTCCCCTCTCTCCCTGGTCAGTCCAACCTGGGCTATATTTTTGAGGAGTGTGGTGGTGGTGTGTGTGTGTGTTTTTGAGTGTACATGCATGTGTGCGTGTGTGGTTGAGAAGTTGGTGAAGGGGTGGGGGGGTATTGGGTTTCTCCAGTGGAGGGCAAGCTAGCGAGAGACGTGCCGAAGCAGGATTTATAACTCATGGGCTAATAGGATTTGGTGCTGTTTAGCAGGATTAGTGCATGTTAGAGAAATAATCTATTTATTGCTGTCCCGGGGGAAAAAAACACACTGAACCCTTGTTTTTTTTAATTTCTGGGATTAACCCTCCAGAGCCGACCCCTGATCAGTAGAGTGTCTTCGTTACAGCAGGCTGTATTGAGATTAAATTGGCTGCTTCTTTCATTGGAATGATAAGACGAGAGAACATGAGGATGTGAAGAGGGGGACTGTGTGTGTGTGTGTGTGTGTGTGTGTGTGTGTGTGTGTGTGTGTGTGTGTGTGTGTGTGTGTGTGTGTGTGTGTGTGTGTGTGGTAAGGGGGGGGCATAGGAACAATGAGGGACACCTTCTTTCGAGAGGGGGAGCGAGGGGCTAAGGGAGGTGCTCAGCCTGACTTAGCTTTCTACAGTATATGGGCCCAGCCAGAGGGAAGGAGAGAGAGAGAGAGGGAGAGAGAGAGAGAGGAGATACAGAGAGAGGGAGAGAGTGCAAGGGAGAGAGAGAGAGAGAGAGAGAGAAAAAGAGGTGAGAGAGAGACAAGAGCACTAGAACAGTCTGCAGCAACCGGCCTCACCCTACTAGAATCTGAAGTCAAATGTCTATTGTTTGCTGATGATCTGGTGCTTCTGTTCCCAACCCAGGAGGGCCTACAGCAGCACCTAGATCTTCTGCACAGGTTCTGCCAGACCTGGACCCTGACGGGAAATCTCAGTAAGACCAAAATAATGGTGTTCCAAAAATGGTCCAGTTGCCAGGACCACAAATACAAATTCCATCTAGACACCGTTGCCCTAACGATCTGAGAGACAAGGCAAGAAGGGCCTTCTATGCCATCAAAAGGAACATTAAATTCAACATACCAATTAGGATCTGGCTAAAAATACTTGAATCAGTTATAGAACCCATTGCCCTTTATGGTTGTGAGGTCTGGGGTCCGCTAACCAAATAATAATTCATAAAATGGGACCAACTGTCACGTCCTGACCATAGTAAGTGGTTATTTTCTATGGTAGAGTAGGTCAGGGCATGACAGGGGGTGTTTGTCTATGTTTTGTACTTCTATGTTTAGTTTCTAGTTTTGTATTTCTATGTTGGTTTTGTTTGGTATGATCTCCAGTTAGAGGCAGCTGGTCGTCGTTGTCTCTAATTGGAGGTCATATTTAAGTTGATGTTTGTCCCACCTGTTTTTGTGGGTGATTATTTGTGAGTAGTGTTTGTTTCTCCTCTGCGTCACAGTTTGTTATTTTGTAGATTTCAGTTATTTGATGTATTGCATAGTTTTCACGGATTAAATAAATATGGGGAACGAAACACACACTGCACTTTGGTCCGATCCTTTTGACAGCCGTGACACAAACACCAAATTGAGAGTCTGCATTAAGAATTCCGCAAAAATATCCTCCGTGTACAACGCAAAACAACAAATAATGTATGCAGAGCAGAATTAGGCCGATACCCGCTAATTATTAAAATCCAGAAAAGAGCCGTTAAATTCTACAACCACTTAAAAGGAAGTGATTCCCAAACCTTCCATAACAAAGCCATCACCTACAGAGAGAGATGAACCTGGAGAAGAGTCCCCTAAGCAAACTGGTCCTGGGGCTCTGTTCACAAACACAAACAGACCCCACAGAGCCCCAGGACAGAAACAGAATTAGACCCAACCAAATCATGAGAAAACAAAAAGATAATTACTTGACACATTGGAAAGAATTAACAAAAAAACAGAGCAAACTAGAACGCTATTTGGCCCTAAACAGAGAGTAAACAGTGACAGAATACCTGACCACTGTGACTGACCCAAACATAAGGAAAACTTTGACTATGTACAGACTCAGTGAGCATAGCCTTGCTATTGAGAAAGGCCGCCGTAGGCAGACCTGGCTCTCAAGAGAAGACAGGCTATGAGCACACTGCCCACAAAATGAGGTGGAAACTGAGCTGCACTTCCTAACCTCATGCCAAATGTATGACCATATTAGAGATACATATTGCCCTCAGATTACACAGATCCACAAAGAATTTGAAAACAAACCCATATCTACTGGGTGAAATAACCCAGTGTGCCATTACAGCAGCAAGATTTGTGACCTGTTGCCACAAGAAAAGGGCAAACAGTGAAGAACAAACACATTTGTAAATACAACCCATATTTATGTTTATTTATTTTCCCTTTGTACTTTAACCATTTGCACATCGTTACAACACTGTATATACATAATATGATATTTGAAATGTCTTAATTCTTTTGGAACTTCTGTGAGTGTAATGTTTACTGTTCATTTTTATTGTTTATTTCACTTTTGTTTATTTTCTACTTCAGTTGCTTTGGCAACGTTAACATATGTTTCCCATGCCAATAAAGCCCTTTGAATTGAATTGAGAGACAGAGGAAGGGAGGGAGAGATATTAGACTGAGTGAGAGAGAGAAGAAAAAGAGCTCCCAGGTCCCGTCAGGAGCCCCACTACCCCTCAGCCACAGGAGTCATCCATCACATGCACACACATGCTAGAGCCCTGCACAGGCATGAATTTTTAAGAGAGGGGAGCAGTGGTGGGGATGGGGGGGGTGAGGAGGACTGAGAGGTGGTAGTAATGAGTAATAAGTCATGCTATTCTCCTAATCTGAGTTGTTAGAAACTACAGCATAAAAAGAGTGTGCACTCTTAGAAAAAAAGGTTTCAAAAGAGGTCTTCGGCTGTCCCCATAGGAGAACCCTTTTTGGTTCCAGGCAGAACCCTTTTGGATTCCATATAGAACCCTCTGTTGAAATGGTTATACATGGAACCTAAAAGGGTTCTACTGGGAACCAAAGGGGTTCTACCTGGAACCAAAAAGGGTTCTTCAAAGGGTTCTCCTATGGGGACAGCCAGGTCGCAGTTGTAAATGAGAACTTGTTCTCAACTAGCCTACCGGGTTAAATAAAGGTGAAATAAATGTTTAAAAAAAACTTTAAGGTTCTAAACAGCACCTTTTTTTCTAAGACTGTACTGTAAACTGGTAAACAAAAGCTTTTGTATAACAAAATGAGAAATACTGTCATGCTCCTGTGCACTAGGGTCTCCCTAGAGAGAAGTGACTCTCCACACCTTAGCACACATGCCCTCACTCACTCACGCACACAACCACACAGACACACAACCACACAGACACACACACACACACACACACACACACACACACACACACACACACACACACACACACACACACACACACACACACACACACACACACACCTGATGCTACCAGACTGTTATTATTGCTAAATACTGCACAATTTAAACAGTTTGCCCGAAAACACGTTTAAATATCGCACTATAATTTGGGCAAAAGAGCAAACAGAACCCGTCAGAACATGTTGAACCACATTGAAAACAAAACTGCTGCCAACAACAAGAAGACAGTGTCCGATTCATAGGGTAGCACTGATAAAAGCTTAATCCAAACAACAACACAATCACATTATATTCCAGTGACTATGATAAGATTCTGTGTATTTCTGTGCTCTATTTATGCTATCACTGTGCAAGGTTGTGCCTTTGCTGTGTACTACAGAGAGAGAGTAATGTCCCATGTCCAAGTACTTTCTCCCAGTGTCAATAGCTGTGATGATGATGACTTCAACACAACATTTACATACCTAGCATGCTTTTTCATTTCCTGCATTATATCATTCTACTGCTGCACTGTTGGCTTTCTCCTGTTGAGTAGGGACATTCTAGATGTCCATATATACATACAGTGTAGAAAAAAAATATTCATCTAAAGATATCATACAAAACATAACTAGAAAGATGAGAAGGTAAATACTGTATGTTGCTCATACGGTTGCTCATTGTACCACGATAGAGTAGGAAAAGTATTATATATGTTGGACTGTGAGTCACATGGAAACGCTATGAGCCATGAGTTCAATACTTCTCTACTGACAAGCTGTAACGGAGCCACCACAGAGAACATTTACTGCACTGACGCTCTACAAATGGCATTTATTCACCATAACTGCTGAAAACCAGACTCTGTGCAGTATTTAGCAATAATAAATAAATCTAAACACTTGCCCAAAACACATTTAAATATTGTACTATAAATTTTTCCTTCCAGTATTATACTTATGCTAAAATGTCAATTCTATTCTACTGAGTCATTTACTTTATGTTCATAGTCTTATATTTTATTACTTCTTATTGTTGTTGCATTGTCAAGAAGGAAGCTGCAAGTCAGCATTTCATTGGACAGTCTATACCATGTGTATCCTGTACATATGACTAAAATAACTTGAAACTAGGGTTTGTCTAGAAGAGAAGTGGGCAGGGGTTCAGTCTTCAATGAGGGTGAACTTCTGTGACCAAGTATGCGAGGACAAAAGGTAGAGAACTGTTATTCTATGGCAGGTATGCCAAGAGGCAAAAGAGCTGAAGTTGCACTGAGTCGACCTGACTTTTCCAATCCCCTAATGAGAGAGAGAGAGAGAGGATACCATTACAGGTAAAGGATATGGTGGAGCCCAGGCCAAACACCAAGACTTCACTCTACTGGAACTGAACTGAACAGGGGGAGGAAATCACTATGAACAGGCTGGCTAATACACAACTCCATCTCTCTCTCTCTATCCCTCTCCCTTTACTTTACCTCTCCCTCACCTTCACATTATCCCTCTTTCCCTCTCTTTCTACTTTGAACTAAGCCAATGGACGCCAAAGTGGAGAAATGGAGATCTTAATAACATTTGTTCTGACAATTTGAGAAATAGACAGAGACAGCAAGACAGTCAGGCAGCCAGCAAGCCAGTCAGCCAGAAAGAGAGACATACAGACAACCAGCCAGCCAGCAAGCCGGATGAACAGGCAGCCAAAAAGACAGAGACAGCCAGGCAGACAGACAAAAAGCAAGCCAGATGAACATGCAGTCAGAGAGACGGAGACAGCCAGGCAGCCAGGCAGCCAGCCAGGCAGCCAGGCAGCCAGCCAGGCAGCCAGCCAGCCAGCCAGCCAGCCAGCCAGCCATAAGCAGGGGTGAAACTTTCACTGGGGACATGTCCCCCCCACATTCTGAAATTGCATTTTTGTCCCCCACAGTTTTATCTTTGGAACGTGATACAAAACAAGGCACAGTTTGCTTTAGGACCATGCGGACGCCTCTGAGCCGCCAGGTAGGCTGTTTGGAGTGTTTATCTGACAAAAATATATACAGTAGTTTGGACACACCTACTACTTCAAGAGTTTTTCTTTATTTTTACTATTTCTACATTGTAGAATAATAGTTAATACATCAAAACGATGAAATAACACATATGGAATCATGTAGTAACCAAAAAAGTGTTAAACAAATCAAAATATATTTTAGATTCTTCAAAGTAGCCACCCTCTGCCTTGATGACAGCTTTGAACACTCTTGGCATTCTCTCAACCAGCTTCACTTGGAATGCTTTTCCAACAGTCTTGAAGGAGTTCTCACATATGCTGAGCACTTGTTGGCTGCTTTTCCTTAACTCTGTGGTCCAACTCATCCCAAACCATCTCAATTGGGTTGAGGTCGGGTGATTGTGGAGTCCAGGTCATCTGATCCAGCACTCCATCACTCTCCTTCTTGGTCAAATAGCCCTTACACAGCCTGGAGGTGTGTTTTGGGTCATTGCCCTGTTGAAAAACAAATGATAGTCCCACTAAGCGCAAACCAGATGGGATGGTGTATCGCTGCAGAATGCTGTGGTTGTCAAGGCTCAGGAGAAGACCCAGATGCAGACAGTTTTGAAGTAACACAAGTTCATTACTCAAACAGGGGGGCAGGCAAACGACAGGTCAAGGGCAGGCAGAGGTCAGTAGTCCAGAGCAGAGTCCGAAAGGTACAGAACGGCAGGCAGGCTCAGGGTCAGGGCAGGCAGATTTGCCCAAACCGGGAAAGCTAGAAAACAGGAACTAGAGACACACAGGAGCATGGGAAAAAACGCTGATAGGCTTGACAAAACAAAACGATCTGGCAACAGACAAACAGAGATCACAGGTATAAGTACACTGGGGATAATGGGGAAGATGGCCGACAAGCACAAAGACAGGTGAAACAGATCAGGGTGTGACAGTGGTAGCCTTGCTGGGTAAAATTTAAAACTTGTTAGGGATAGGGTCTAGTTTCCTGAATTTCCGCCTGACTGACGTGCCCAAAGTAAACTGCCTGTTACTCAGGCCCAGAAGCCAGGATATGCATATAATTGGTAGCATTGGATAGAAACACGTTGACGTTTCTAAAACTGTTACAATAATGTATGAGACTATAACAGCATTGATATGACAGGCAAAAAATCTGAAGAAAAATCTGATTTTTTTATGAGGTCCCAGGCTCTTATAATGGAAACCTATGGTTCCTATGTAATTCCGTCTCCCAGATTGCAATTCCTATGGCTTCCACTAGAAGTCAACAGTCTTTATTCAAGGTATCAGGCTTGTTTTTTGAAAAACAAGCAAGAATTTTGTGTTTTGGTTAGGAGACCACCGGAACAATATCAGTCTTTCGGCACGCAAGGGAGAGGGTGCACGCTTACTAATTTTGCTTTCCTATTGAACATGCTACTTTCCGTATGAAATATTATATACATTTTAGAGTACCTGAGGATTACATAGAAACATCGTTTGATGTGTTTGAACAAAGTTTAGCAGTAGCTTTTTGGACTCCTTTGTCTGAATGTTGAACGAGTGGATTACTGATATCGATAGCGCCAACTAAGCAGACTTTTTGGGATTTAAAAAAGGATTTTATCATACAAAATTACCATTCATGTTGTAGCTGGGACACTCGAGATTGCAAACAGAGGAAGATCTTCAAAAGTAAGTTGTTTATTTAATCGCTATTTGTGATTTTATGAAGCCTGTGCTGGTTGAAAAATATGTTGATGTGGGGTGCCGTCCTCAGACAATCGCACGGTATGCTTTCACCGTAAAGCCTATTGTAAATCGGACAATGCAGTTAGATTAACAAGAATTTAAGCTTTTCAATGATATAAGATACTTGTATGTTCATAAATGTTTAATATTACGAGTATGTATTTGAATTGCGCGCCCTCCAATTTCACCGGATGTTGTCGGCCTTTTATTAACTTAAGTATGTAGATAGTGTCACCAGCAAAGCACCCCCACACCATCACACCTCCTCCATGCTTCACGGTGAGAACCACACATGTGGAGATCATCCGTTAACCTACTCTGATTCTCACAAAGACACAACGGTTGTAACCAAAAATAGGGCTATTTTCTGTATACCAACGCTACCTTGTCACAACACAACTGATTGGCTCAAATGCATTCATTCCACAAATGAACTTTTAACAAGGCACACCTGTTAATTTAAATGGATTCCAGGTGACTACCTCATGAAACTGGTTGAGAGAATGCCAAGAGTGTGCAAAGCTGTCATCAAGGCAAAGGGTGGCTACTTTAAAGAATCTGAAATATAAAATATATTTTGATTTGTTTAACACTTTTTTGGTTACTACATGAATCCATATCTGTTATTTCATCGTAATGATGTCTTCACTATTATTCTACAATGTAGTAAATAGTGAAAATAAAGAAAAGCCCTGGAAGGAGTAGGTGTGTCCAAACTTTTGACTGGTACTGTGTGTGTATATATATATATATATATATATATATATAATGTCCCCCCACTTCTCAAGCCAAAGTTGCACCCCTGGTTATAATGGTGTAGTTGAGTGGATAGGGATTTACAGCACCAGGGCATGTCGTGGCAGACAACTCTTTCACAACGTCTTCCGGTCCCTCTCCTCTCCATCATACAATTAACACTTACAATTACAGTTTGCCAGAGACAGAGATAGATGGTGTTAATCGGTTTGTCTCTGCCTCACTATCTTACTCTCCATTTCATTACCAAAATGTCCTTGCCTTATGATCTCACTAACTTACCAACCCAATCATCTCAGTCTCACCAAGAGGACTCAATTAAAACAGACACAGTGAGGTCATGCATAGTATAGCAGACATTAAATTTATAAACAATGAGGAGTCTTCCATCATCAATTCACATGATTTTTCTGAGGATCACTCATTGGACAATTCTACACCAGGCTCTCTCCATCCAGGGCACACTAGCCAATCAGGGCTCAGGTCTAACCTGGTCAGGTCAGGAGCTGGTTGTAACATGCTGACTCTGGGAGATCAAGTGACTGTACACAGGGAGTTCACAGCCTCAGTAACAAATGAAAGATGATAAGAGTGGGCTCCGTAGTGCAGCAGAGCTGTGTTGGGGAAATTAACAATGCTTCAGTTTCTGTGTGAAGTGAGATCTGAGAGGGGAGTGTGTCTCAATGCATTATGGGCCTGCATCTTGACCTTTGACCTCAGACAATAACTGACGAACTCAACTCACTTTTTCCCCCACTGTTTTTATAAATGTTCCACACCAGTGACCCTGCAGAACTCCTGATGCAAAGATTGCGCTCGAAGAGAGAAGTGTAATCTAATTTGGGCAAAAGAGCAAACAGTACCCGTCAGAACATGTTGAACCACATTGAAAACAAAACTGCTGCCAACAACAAGAAGACAGTGTCCGATTCATAGGGTAGCACTGATAAAAGCTTAATCCAAACAACAACACAATCACATTATATTCCAGTGACTATGATAAGATTCTGTGTATTTCTGTGCTCTATTTATGCTATCACTGTGCAAGGTTGTGCCTTTGCTGTGTACTACAGAGAGAGAGTAATGTCCCATGTCCAAGTACTTTCTCCCAGTGTCAATAGCTGTGATGATGATGACTTCAACACAACATTTACATACCTAGCATGCTTTTTCATTTCCTGCATTATATCATTCTACTGCTGCACTGTTGGCTTTCTCCTGTTGAGTAGGGACATTCTAGATGTCCATATATACATACAGTGTAGAAAAAAATATTCATCTAAAGATATCATACAAAACATAACTAGAAAGATGAGAAGGTAAATACTGTATGTTGCTCATACGGTTGCTCATTGTACCACGATAGAGTAGGAAAAGTATTATATATGTTGGACTGTGAGTCACATGGAAACGCTATGAGCCATGAGTTCAATACTTCTCTACTGACAAGCTGTAACGGAGCCACCACAGAGAACATTTACTGCACTGACGCTCTACAAATGGCATTTATTCACCATAACTTTTTAAGTCGAGATCAGCTGATTCCTGTCAAAAGGATTCACCTAATCTGGAGCGTGATATGAAGCTGACTGCCTGTGACAGCGATGTTTACACTGCCCAGCAGATGAGGACGAAGAGGTGGAGACGGAGGAGAAGTGAGAGAGGGAAAGAAAGAAGTGTGGGATACATCCATGGTTTCAAAGCAGCAGTTATGTGAGCAGTTATCTGGAATGAGGCTCTGGGAACAGGACAGGGTGCTAAACCATAATTAGAGACTTGTCCAGGGCCAATTTCTCCCGGCAAATTATCAACGCACGGGTTGGATAGCTGGGACACATTGTGAAGACAGGGAACAGTGTGGGCTTTGAGGGGCCAGCGTGACACGTTAACAGAATCATTTAGCTAGCGGCCTAGCGCTGAGCTGGGCTGGGGTAATGACAGCATGTGAAGGATGGGAGAAGGGCCCGCATCGCATCTGCTGCTTTTAGAATTTAAACATTTTCTGATGCATTTTGCTTCATGATGATGATGTGGCCGGTGACACTTTGCTTCTTGAAAGTCCAAAATCTTGAAAACTTGACTGCTGACATGCAAAAAAATTTTGAGACTGTATTAACAGTGGAGTAATTAAAAAAATATCAAAAGATCGCTTTTGAGTGGAGTTTCCCTTTAAGATGCCATTCGCTTTAGTATAGGCCTCACTAACATAGCACTCCCAAGGTATGTTTGAACAGATTATAGAGAAGGGTGTGTGTGTGTGTGTGTGTGTGTGTGTGTGTGTGTGTGTGTGTGTGTGTGTGTGTGTGTGTGTGTGTGTGTTTGTGTCAGACCCAGCCAGTGACACAGAGAGCTCTCTCTACAGACTTGGGCCAAGGTCAGGCTATGTGGATAAGGGCGACAAGGGGCTTGTTGGTTTTAGATGGGACTGACGTGGCATCTCAGGTGACGGGTAATTGGTGGAGCTCAGTGAAACACAGCAAGTAATGCAATACATATCATAATGTGATGTATGTGTTTGGAAATATGGGTATACTTAGCTCTTTTGGCTACAGATGCAATGAATATTGTAATGTGATGGATATGTCTGGAAATATGCTCCTTTGGAAACATAATATGAACTCATTTCCCCATCAAATGAAGTAATTAATCTTGTGGGATTGTGGCGCCATGAAAAGTATTATAGATGAACTGTATAGGAAAAGATGAATGTATAGTATATAGCCCAGGTTCTGGACTTAAACATACCTATCACAACCTATTCATCACAAGCACTTTACTACAGCTCTGGTTCTGGCTGCCTCAGGACTAGGGACATGGTGAATGCAAAACGTTCCATATAGTTTCCCCTCAATCTTCTGCTGAATATCAAGTTGGGAATTCTCCTGTTGTGGTTCTGCTGTCACCTGTGAAATAATGTTTTACTATTGAGTGGGAAATAAACCCTACAGGGCTGTGGAAAAAAAGTACCTGCAATGATAGAAATATCCATCATCGATTCCAATTAAAAGATAACCAAAATATCTAAGAATGACCAAGACTTTTGGAGTTGGACTGAAGTGCTGTTTATAATCAGAAAGTGGCAGTAGGAGGGAGTTTCATAACTAAGTGTAGTAGTGAGCTGCCTGTCTGCCTGTCTGCCTGTCTGCCTGTCTGCCTGCCAGGAGTTGTCCACTCAGGCTTCTCTATTTCTCCTACACTGTTATAGATGTATTGTGGGAACAACGGACATGGCTGGCCTGGCACTCTCTCTCTCTCCCTCCCTTTCTCCTTCCCTCCCTCCCCTCTCTACACCGCTGTGCACAAACACATGGACACACACATGGATGGAAGCACATGCATGCACACACGTGCATACACAAACACTCACTAACAGGCACACGCACACACACACACACACACACACACACACACACACACACACACACACACACACACACACACACACATATACAGGACAGATAAGGGGGAGAGGGGTGAGCACTATGTGAAAAGGAGCAAGAGAAAGGGAAATAGGAGAGAAAGAGTGAGACAGAAAGGAAAAGCAAACAGAAGAAAAGTCAGTTCCACAGGAGGGAGAATAGAGAGAAAAAAAGTGAATAAACAATGTAAGAAAACGAGCGTAGGAAAAAAATGAAAAAGAGAAAAACTCAACCCGGCTCAGAGTAGGTGGAGGAGTAGAGGGAAAGACGAAGAAGAAGGAAAGGAGGAGGGAGGAGGAGGATGAGAGGGAGGAAGAGGAGGAAGAGGAGGAGCGGGAGGAGGAAAGGGAGGAGGAGAGAGCGTCAGGGCCAGGGTGATTAAACCTTCTGTCTCCTCTCTCCAGACACGTGCACAGGCTTAATCAAGTCGACGCCAGTGAGCCACATTTTTACATTATTCTCTGGCTGGACGCCTGACAGGGCCAAGAGGAGTGAGGGGCCGCAGCCCCCAACGCCCCCAACCAGAGCCATGCCAGAACACATGTGAGTGGAGCTGGAGCCAGCCCAGGGCAGACAGGGCAGGGGGGTGACAGAGAGGAGAGGAGAGCAAACACAACTGTTATTAGCAGGGAGGACAGACAGAAGAGAACAAGACTCCCCCATTTTTCTCTCTCTCTCATTCTCTCTCTCTCTCTCTCTCTCTCTCTCTCTCTCTTTCATTCTGTATCTCTCTTTCTCGCTCTCTGCTGTCCCTGCTGCTCACTCGCTGCTTCTACAATCGACTATTATTCAACCCCCCCTTTCCACTCACTATTACTCCTCCACATTCTCTCTCTCTCTCTCATTCTTTCTCTCTCTCTCTGTCTCTCTCTCTCTGCTGTCCCTGCTGCTCACTCGCTGCTTCTACTATCTACTATCCTTCAAAGCCCTTTTCCATTCACTACTACTCCTCCTCATTCAATTCAATTCCATTTCAATTCAAAGGGCTTTATTGGCATGGGAAACTTACGTTAACATTGAAAAAGCAAATGAAGTAGATAATATACAAAAGTGAAATAAACAATAAAAATTAACAGTAAACATTACACTCACAAAAGTTCCAAAAGAATAAAGACATTTCAAATGCAATTAGTTAAAGTACTAAAGGGAAAATAAATAAACATAAATATAGGTTGTATTTATAATGGTGTTTGTTCTTCACTGGTTGCTCTTTTCTTGTGGCAACAGGTCACAAATATTTCTGCTGTGATTGCACACTGTGGTATTTCACCCAATAGATATGAGAGTTTGTCAAAATTTGATTTGTTTTCGATTTGTGAGTCTGTGTAATCTGAGGGAAAAATGGTTAGGAAGTGCAGCTCAATTTCCACCTCATTTTGTGGGCTGTGTGTACATATCCTGTCTTCTCTTGAGAGCCAAGTCTGCCTTCGGCTGACTTTCTCAATAGCAAGGCTATGGTCACTGATTCCGTACATATTTTTTGCAGAATTCTGCATGCAGAGTCTTAATTTGGTGTTTGTCCCATTTTGTGATTTCTTGGATGGTGAGCGGACCCCAGACCTCACAACCATAAAGGGCAATGTGTTCTATAACTGATTCAAGTATTTTTAACAAAATCCTAATTGGTATGTTGAATTTAATGTTCCTTTTGATGGATTTGTGGAAGTTACCTGTGGCATAGTTTTTGTGTGCTCTAGGGCACCAGTGTCTAGATGGAATTTGTATTTGTGATCCTGGCAACTGGACCATTTTTGGAACACCATTATTTTTGTCTTACTGCGATTTACTGTCAGGGCCCAGGTCTGGCACAATCTGTACAGAAGATCTAGGTGCTGCTGTAGGCCCTCCTTGGTTGGGGACAGAAGCACCAGATCATCAGCAAACAGTAGACATTTGACTTCAGATTCTAGTAGGATGAGGCCAGGTGCTGCAGACTGTTCTAGGGCCCTCACCAATTCATTGATATATACTGCTCAAAAAAATAAAGGGAACACTTAAACAACACAATGTAACTCCAAGTGAATCACACTTCTGTGAAATCAAACTGTCCAGTTAGGAAGCAACACTGATTGACAATAAATTTCACATGCTGTTGTGCAAATGGAATAGACAACAGGTGGAAATTATAGGCAATTAGCAAGACACCCCCAATAAAGGAGTGGTTCTGCAGGTGGTAACCACAGACCACTTCTCAGTTCCTATGCTTCCTGGCTGATGTTTTGGTCACTTTTGAATGCTGGCGGTGCTTTCACTCTAGTGGTAGCATGAGACGGAGTCTACAACCCACACAAGTGGCTCAGGTAGTGCAGCTCATCCAGGATGGCACATCAATGCGAGCTGTGGCAAAAAGGTTTGCTGTGTCTGTCAGCGTAGTGTTCAGAGCATGGAGGCGCTACCAGGAGACAGGCCAGTACATCAGGAGACATGGAGGAGGCCGTAGGAGGGCAACAACCCAGCAGCAGGACCGCTACCTCCGCCTTTGTGCAAGGAGGAGCACTGCCAGAGCCCTGCAAAATGACCTCCAGCAGGCCACAAATGTGCATGTGTCTGCTCCAACGGTCAGAAACAGACTCCATGAGGGTGGTATGAGGGCCCGACGTCCACAGGTGGGGGTTGTGCTTACAGCCCAACACCGTGCAGATCGTTTGGCATTTGCCAGAGAACACCAAGATTGGCAAATTCGCCACTGGCGCCCTGTGCTCTTCACAGATGAAAGCAGGTTCACACTGAGCACATGTGACAGACGTGACAGTCTGGAGACGCCGTGGAGAACGTTCTGCTGCCTGCAACATCCTCCAGCATGACCGGTTTGGCGGTGGGTCAGTCATGGTGTGGGGTGGCATTTCTTTGGGGGACCGCACAGCCCTCCATGTGCTCGCCAGAGGTAGCCTGACTGCCATTAGGTACCGAGATGAGATCCTCAGACCCCTTGTGAGACCATGTGCTGGTGCGGTTGGCCCTGGGTTCCTCCTAATGCAAGACAATGCTGGACCTCATGTGGCTGGAGTGTGTCAGCAGTTCCTGCAAGAGGAAGGCATTGATGCTATGGACTGGCCTGCCCGTTCCCCAGACCTGAATCCAATTGAGCACATCTGGGACATCATGTCTCGCTCCATCCACCAACGCCACGTCCAGGTCTGGGAGGAGATCCCTCAGGAGACCATCCGCCACCTCATCAGGAGCCTGCCCAGGCGTTGTAGGGAGGTCATACAGGCACGTGGAGGCCACACACACTACTGAGCCTCATTTTGACTTGTTTTAAGGACATTACATCAAAGTTGGATCAGCCTGTAGTGTGGTTTTCCACTTTAATTTTGAGTGTGACTCCAAATCCAGACCTCCATGGGTTGATAAATTGGATTTCCATTGATTATTTTTGTGTGATTTTGTTGTCAGCACATTCAACTATGTAAAGATAAAAGTATTTAATAAGATTATTTCATTCATTCAGATCTAGGATGTGTTATTTTAGTGTTCCCTTTATTTTTTTGAGCAGTGTATATATATATATATATATATATTGAAGAGGGTGAGGCTCAAGCTGCATCCCTGTCTCACCCCCCGGCCCTGTGGAAAGAAATGTGTGTGTTTTTTGCCAATTTTTACCACACACTTGTTTTTTGTGTACATGGATTTTATAATGCTGTATGCTTTTCCCCCAACACCACTTTCCATCAATTTGTATAGCAGACACTCTTGCCAAATTGAGTCAAAACATTTTTTTTTTTAAATCAACAAAGCATGTGAAGATTTAGCCTTGTTTTGGTTTGTTTGCTTGTCAATTATGTTGTGCAGGGTGAATACGTGGTCTGTCGTATGGTAATTTGGTAAAAAGCTAATTTGTCTTTTGCTCAGTACATTGTTTTCACTGAGGAAATGTACGAGTTTGCTGTTAATGATAATGCAGAGGATTTTCCCAAGGTTGCTGTTGACGCATATCCCCCAGTAGTTATTGGGGTCAAATTTGTTTCCACTTTTGTGGAATTGGGTGATCAGTCCTTGGTTCCAAATATTGGGGAAGATGCCAGAGCTGAGGATGATGTTAAAGAGTTTAAGTATAGCCAATTGTCATTCTCTCTCTCTCCCCCGATCCAAACAAGCCCCTTTTCCTTTCTCTTTTCTCTTATGCTCTTATTTCATTTGTTCTGTTCTTTCCTTTCCTAAGGCCAAATGACAGGCGAGGGAAGAGGTTTCATTAAATAAGCAGCTTATCTCTGAGGACACACCAGAGAAATACTCTTGATTCAGGCTGTTTCATGTCATTACATTGAATTACAGTACGTTTAGTAATGAGTTGACCTTTAATCACTTTGAGTCACGTTTCTAGATTCGGGACTAGATGACCGTAAAGTGCAATAAGCATAACTGCTGCCATGTCAACAGTACTCAAAGCAGATGGATGTAGAAGTTTCTTTGCACATCTGCTCTCGTCTAAATGATACACAGGTGGTTTGTTGATAAGGGGGGCAGAGACAGGTAGTGTGTAGCTGCTTTATCCTCCAGGAGAATGTACCAAGCATTTGATACGCCATCTCAAGTCAGTCACCCACACACAGGGCCAGCCTTCAGAGGCCCTCTGGACCCGTGAGTGAGAGCTAATTAAGTTGGAGATCACAATGAACAAGAGCCTCCTAGAGGCCAAGCCATCGCTCAGGGCCCAGTGTAATGAACACCCACCTACAGGTGTGCTGATCCCTGCTGTCCTGCATGCATGCACACACACACATACCCACACACACACATACACACACAACCACACACACACAACCACACACAGACACACACAACCACACACAGACACACACACACACACACACACACACACATACAACCACACACACACACACACACACACACACACACACACACACACACACACACACACACACACACACACACACACACACACACACACACACACACACACACACACACACACACACACACACATATACAGTCTTACATTAACATACACACAGTAGATTATACGTTTTATTCATGCACCTTGGTTGGAGAGCGAGGTAGTGGAAATGTTCCTTTCCCTTGGTATCATGTGCGTACGTATGCCCACAGAAACACATAAGCACACACACAATAGATGACGCATCCCCAACACACATATTATAACACACCAACACAAACACTAGAAATAACATTGACTCTAAATTCAGCCCATGCAGGGCTTCCAACTGGCTCTGCTTTCCTCTTTCCATGATTCATTCAACTCCTTCATTTAATTTCCTAGAAGTGTGCCAGGTAAAGCCATGCCTTGAGCACACTACCCTGCTTTTGCAGCACTAATCTGTCCCTCCACGATTTCCCATGTTTTTGTGTGTGATACTTATGGGCAAAAATGCTTCATTTTGCTGCGGCAATTCTGGCATTTTGTGTGGCAATTCGCAATTATTTTGTCCTATTTGTTGCGAAAATGCACTGAAGTGTGGCTTGACTGAACCATTTTGTGTGGTAAAAGTGTGGTTAGTTCAAATAGTAAGCCTTCTTTTTGTAGTGCAGTGATCAGGCAGTTTTATGCAGTAATAGTAATGGTGATTGGTAAAATTTGGACCTTAATTGATTCTGAAAAAGAAATAGGATACGTCTCAAATGGCACTCTATGCCCCATGTAGTGCACTACTTGGGGCTCTGACCAAAAGTAGTGCACTGTATTAGGGTGCCATTTGGGACGAGTCCCAAAAATAAGTGGACCAGTAGAGCGCATCCTACTGTTGATTAAGTTAACGGAATATTTCCTCTCTGAAAACAATAACACAATGTTCCTGCTCCTCCCTGGAGGCTTGTAGAAAGAGAGGTATTTCCCTCCGTTTCACATTTTACACTGGATGGGTTGTCAAAACTCACTACAACTCTTTTTGTTTGTCTGACAAATTAGATTGAAAGTTAAGTGGACTGGAATATATGAGAAATTATACTAAATGTTAGAATATCCCATGTCATTCATCATAAAATTAAACTTGGGTTTGAGAATACACAGTGACATACAGTATATATCTAACTGATTGCAAATTATGTAGGCCTACATAAACTTCACTTAGTACTGGTAATCCAAAATGTAATACTTTTGTATCCTTGAAAACATGAATAAAGGCTGAATTAGAATGGTCAAAGCAAGTCTGTGTATCAACATGGACTTTCCTTGGTCTTTCTAGTTCAATGCCCACATCAGGAAATGCCTGTGATGGAATGCTAATATTTAGCTTGTCCCTTGGTATAAAATGAAAATTACACAGTGCAATCCAAATACCTGTTTGGCTGCCCAGGTGAACGCCCCACCCGCCCGCCTGTCTCCTCCATGGACGTAAACACTGTAATTACCCAGAGGCCTCAGGGGCTGCCGAGGAGGGCGGAGTTTAGGATCTTATTGGCTAGTTTTCTCTCACTGGACCCGGATTCAGCAGCATAAGCAGTTTTAAGGGGTACGGCGAGACAACAGATGGCATATCCAATCAGCAAAGCCCTCTGAATGTTTACATAAGACTCATTGTAGAAGTAAATATTTGTTTCTTCACAATCCCGAACAGGCCTTTTGAGTGCTCTGATGCAACAGTGGAGACTTGGGACAATAATACTAGGGGGGGGGGGGGGGGGGGGGGGGGGGGGGGGGGACGGACAGTTATCACAGTGATTGGAATCAGATACCAAATCAAATACAATTTTATTGGTCACATAAACATATTTAGGAGATGTTATTGTGGGTGTAGCGAAATTATTGTGTTCCTAGCTCCAATAGTGCAGTAGAATCTAACAATTCACAATGATATACACAAATCTAAAAGTAAAATAATGGAATTAAGAAATATTAGGACGAGCAATGTCAGAGTAGCATTGACTAAATACAGTAGAATAGAATACAGTATATACATGAGATGAGTAAAGCAGTATGTAAACATTATTAAAGTGACTAGTGTTCCATTATTAAAGTGGCCAGTGATTACATGTCTATGTATATAGGGCAGTAGCAGGGTGCTGTGTTGAGTAGCCGGTTGGTAGCTGACTAGTGATGGCTATTTAACAGTCTGATGGCCTTGAGATAGAAGCTGTTTTTCAGTCTCTTGGTCCCAGCTTTGATGCACCTGTACTGACCTCTCCTTCTGGATGGTAGCGGGGTGAACAAGCCGTGGCTTGGGGAGTTGACGTCCTTGATGATCAGTTTTTGGCCTTCCTGTGACATCGGGTGCTGTAGGTGTCCTGGAGGGCAGGCAGTGTGCACTCGATGATACGTTGGGCAGACCCCACCACCCTCTGGAGAGCCCTGCGGTTGCGGGTAGAGCAGTTGCCGTACCAGGCGGTGATACAGCCCGACAGGATGCTCTCAATTGTGCATCTGTAAAAGTTTCTGAGGGTCTTAGGGGCCAAGCCGAATTTCTTCAGCCTCCTGAGGTTGAAGAGGCCCTGCTGCGCCGCCTTCACCACACTGTCTGTGTGGGTGGATGGACCATTTCAGATTGTCAGTGATCAATGGTGATGACATGTCGTTGAGGTCCATCTCCAGTATGAACAGCAGCACCTGCTTTATGATAAACACACCAGCAGCTAGAACAGCCATGAAACACACAGCATGACTTCAGTATGACTCCGGAGGAGAGGAGCGCACCAAGGGCCCGTCCCAAATGGCACCCTATTTCCTATAGTGTGCTACAGCCCTATGGGCCCTGGTCAAAAGTAGTGCACTGTGTAGGGAATAGGGTGCCAGTTTGGGGATGCAGACCAATACGGCCACACAGGAAAATCTGTTAAAGACAACAGTCCAGTATTATTGGAGTAGCGTGCGAGGGAAAAGGAGAAATGAGCAAATGAAAACGCCAACGGAACGACCATCTCCACGGCATGACTAAATTGATCGTAAACCGCAACACCCAAACTCTCAGCAGCTTGCATATAAACACACATGCTCCTCATAACAATTAAACCTAAATGAAGGAACAGAGAAGGAAAATACTCTGCTGGAGAGATCACTGGCTTTCTTTCCAAATACATTTACCCCTACAGAGAGGTAAGCTCAGTGGAGACTGGAGAGAGAGCCAGCTGGAGAGGGTTAATGCCCAGTAAGTGGATGTTTCACTGTGGCTATTTATTTGACTGTTATAGTGTAGGGATCAGTGACAGGTCCAATGCTGGCTCCAAGTGGTGCTGGTACTGGTGATGGTTCTGGTGTTCCTGGTGCTGGTACTGGTGATGGTTCTGGTGTTTCTGGTGCTGGTACTGGTGTTGGTTCTGGTGTTCCTGGTGTTGGTTCTGGTGTTCCTGGTGTTGGTGTTCCTGGTGCTGGTACTGGTGTTGGTTCTGGTGTTCCTGGTGTTGGTTCTGGTGTTCCTGGTGCTGGTGTTCCTGGTGCTGGTACTGGTGTTGGTTCTGGTGTTCCTGGTATTGGTTCTGGTGTTCCTGGTGTTGGTGCTGGTGTTGTTGCTGGTGTTGGTGTTGTTGGTGATGGTACTGGTGTTGGTGTTGTTGGTGCTGGCGTTGTTGGTGGTGTTGGTGCTTGTGCTTGTGTTGGTGCTAGTGCTGGTGCTGGTGGCTGTGGTGTTGGTGCTGGTGTTGGTGCTGGTAGTGTTGGTGCTTATTCTGGTGTTGGTGCTGTGTTTGTGCTGGTGTTGGTGCAGGTTCTGTGGATGTTGTTGGTACTGGTGTTGGTGCTAGTATTGGTGGTGGTGCTAGTGTTGTAGGTGCTGGTGTTGCTGCTGGTTTTGGTGCTGGCTCTGGTGTTAATGTTGGTGTTGGTCGTGTTGGTGCAGTTGGTTTAGTGTTGTTGGCGTTGGTGCTGGTGTTTGTGTTGGTGACGGTGTTGGCGGTGCTGGAGTTGGTGCTGTGTTTGGTGCTTGTGTTGGCGGTGCTTGTGTTGGTGCTGAAAGGAAAAAGGGGGAATAATGAAATATGAGAGTAGGTAATAGAGGAGAAAAGGAGGAGAGAAGGTGGGAGAGAAGAAGGAAAGGAAAGGAGAAGGGGGAGAGGATAAATGGGGAAGGACAAGGGGAGGAGAGGACAAGGGGAAGAGAGGAGAAGGGGAGGAGAAGGGGGAGAGGAGAAGGGGAGGAGAAGGGGGAGAGGAGAAGGGGAGGAGAAGGGGGAGAGGAGAAGGGGGAAAGGAGAGCAGCAGTGGCGTTGAGAGATTTACAGCTCCCAGATGTGGGGAGGACGTGTCTGTGTGTGTGTGTGTGTTTGTGCATGCGTGTTTGTGCGTTCGTGTCCTGGGCGCTGGCTGGATGGTTGGCGTGCGGTCCCCTGGCTCTGAAGCCCTTCATTAAGTGTAGTCAGTCACGCAGGCAGCACACACACACACACACACACACACACACACACACACACACACACACAGGCAGGTCATTAGGGTGCGGGCCTTCACAGTCAGGCCAGCAGGCCGTTCATCACCTAATTGGTGGACATGACAGGGAACACTTAGTAAAGACGCACGCTCCTTATCGCCATGGGCCCTAGCTAAATATAAGCCACCTGTAGGGCCAGCGCCGAGGAGACTCCACAGGGAGAGATGGAGCTGAGCTCGCTGTGTGTAACCTGACACAGCTCACAGCAAACACACACACACTCGCATACGCTCTCCATTCCCCGTTCCAATGAATACACACACACAAATCGACGACCACACTCCACATCCCATGTACCAAACACACATGGACACGCGCGCAAGCGCACACTCACATACGACCACTCACCTCTAAGTGCGCTAACCTGTTGCAGGTTTCTGTCCTCTCTTTTGATGTTTATTGTAAGTGTAACAATATTCGCCACATAATAAAATGCCTTTTACAGCCCCCCCACTCATCAGAAGAGGCCCCTGATGCAGGGTAATGATATCACTAATCAGTAGGGGCCCTGGTACAGCATACAGATATCGTTGCACTACTCACTGCAGGGCCCTGCTCAGCTTTTATGGTAATTCACCACTTGACTCCATATTTCTCATATAAAAACAATTAAATGGTTAAATCTGACTGCCAGTCAACCTGTTGTCCGCCAGTCAAGCATAGCAACCCCAATTAGAAACCAAGAAGTAAAAAAAAAACATTTGCTCTGCAAAACTCACGTAAATGCTGGTTTAGTGTTGAAATGCAGCTATCTGTTTACTGCCAACTTATCTAAAGGGGGGGGGTTACATTTATGCTTTCTGCCCAAACCTCCTACCCAAGCTTCCACTATAGACCCATTGTTCTTAGAGTCTAGATGGCTGATAAACAGACGGTAGTGTAGCAGATCCATCTCTAACTGCCTCACTGCGTTATCCTGGTTGACCTTCAATGTAGGACGACGCAGGGGAAAGCATCAGGCCTTTTCATCCTCTGTGATTATGCATTTGCAAAGAGGCCTGCTGGTGCAATAGCATCGGAGCACTTTAAAGTCCATCTGCGTGACTGAGACTACAACAGAGCCAAGATTCTAACAGAATATCACAAGTTCCTGATTTAATCTCATAATAGTTGGGCTTTAATGTCTAAATGCAAGACATATGTGCCTTTGACTTTGGTTATCTCCTAGTTTAGTGCACGTAGGTCAATCTCTGAGGGCAGAGCCAAGGGAGAAGACTGTGTATGGATGTGATTTGTTATTGGGATTCATTCACTTCCTGGTTTAGTTGTTAAGGAAGCCTAGACAAAACAGTCACACAGAGTAATTACACTGAACAAAAATATAAACGCAACATGTTAAGTACTGGTCCCATGTTTCATGAGCTGAAATAAAAGATCCCAGAAATGTTCCATACACAAAAAAGCGTATTTCTCTCTTTGTGCACAAATTTGTTGACATCCCTATTTGTGAGCATTTCTCCTTTGCCAAGATAATCCATCCACCTGACAGGTGTGGCATATCAAGAAGCTGATTAAACAGAATGATCATTACACAGGTGCACCTTAAAATAAAAGGCCAGTCGTTTGTCACACAACACAATGTCACAGATGTCTCAAGTTTTGAGGGAGCGTGCAATTGGCATACTGACTGCAGGAATGTCCACCAGAGCTGATGTTGCCAGAGAATTTAATGCTAATTTTTCTACCATAAGCCGCCTCCAATGTCGTTTCAGAGAATATGGTAGTACGTCTACGCCAGCTGCCAGAACAGCTTCAATGCGCATTGGTATAGATTCTACAAGTGGACCTAAACCATGCCAGGAAAATGCACCCCACGCCATAACATATACTTTGTATCCTTCGTTTACTCAAGTGTTTCCTTTATTTTGGCAGTTACCGGTATACCTACAGTTGGGAAGGCCGTAGTTAGGGTAGCATGTGCGCCAAATATACACCTTGTTGCGTTGTGGCCATAGACATATAATCCATAGAAGGGTTTTGTACCCTCTTACCCTGTCAATTTGACTGTTAAACTCATGGGTACACTAGTAATGGATGCAAGAGAAGTTTGCCTTTCACAGATTTAAAAATACAATCGCGGGGAAAAACATACAGCTTGAAAAACAAATGCCTACTGCTGAAAAGAGAAGACTAATCTGTCTGTAGAACGAATAGAAACACATATTTGTAGCTAAGAGCAGCACTGTTTTTCAAAGTAGCTCATCTTGAGATAGGCTATAGCCATGACAAGCGCATCGGCTATCACCGTGAGTAGACTATGACCTCATCTTCATCATTAGGTGAGTCAGTGTGCCACTGGAAATGTTATTTAATAGCCTACTGTAGCCTATGATAAACAGTATATTTGGTATATACAGTCGTGGCCAAAAGTTTTGAAAATGACACAAATATTAATTTTCACAAAGTTTGCTGCTTCAGTGTCTTTAGATATTTTTGTCAGATGTTACTATGAAATACTGAAGTATAATTACAGGCATTTCATAAGTGTCAAAGGCTTTTATTGACAATTACATGAAGTTGATGCAAATAGTCAATATTTGCAGTGTTGGCTCTTCTTTTTCAAGACCTCTGCAATCCTCCCTGGCATGCTGTCAATTAACTTCTGAGCCACATCCTGACTGATGGTAGACCATTCTTGCATAATCAATGCTTAGAGCTTGTCAGAATTTGTAGGTTTTTGTTTGTCCACCCGTCTCTTGAGGATTGACCACTAGTTCTCAATGGGATTAAGGTCTGGGGAGTTTCCTGGCCATGGACCCAAAATATCAATGTTTTGTTGCCCGAGCCACTTAGTTATCACTTTTGCCTTATGGCAAGGTGCTCCATCATGCTGGATAAGGCATTGTTCGTCACCAAACTGTTCCTGGAAGGTTGGGAGAAGTTGCTCTTGGAGGATGTGTTGGTACCATTCTTTATTCATGGCTATGTTCTTAGGCAAAATTGTGAGTGAGCCCACTCCCTTGGCTGAGAAGCAACCCCACACATGAATGGTCTCAGGATGCTTTACGGTTGGCATGACACAGGACTGATGGTAGCATTCACCTTGTCTTCTCCGGACAAGCTTTTTCCCGGATGCCCCAAACAATCGGAAAGGGGATTCATCAGAGAAAATTACTTTACCCCAGTCCTCAGCAGTCCAATCCCTGTACCTTTTGCAGAATATCAGTCTGTCCCTGATGTTCTTCCTGGAGAGAAGCGGCTTCTTTGCTGCCCTTCTTGACACCAGGCCATCCTCCAAAAGTCTTTGCCTCACTGTGAGTGCAGATGCACTCACACCTGCCTGCTGCCATTCCTGAGCAAGCTCTGTACTGGTGGTGCCCCGATCCTGCAGCCGAATCAACTTTAGGAGACAGTCCTGGCGCTTGCTGGAGTTTCTTGGGCGCCCTGAAGCCTTCTTCACAACAATTGAACCGCTCTCCTTGAAGTTCTTGATGATTCGATAAATGGTAAATTTAGGTGCAATCTTACTGGCAGCAATATCCTTGCCTGTGAAGCCCTTTTTGTGCAAAGCAATGATGACGGCACGTGCTTCCTTGCAGGTAACCATGGATGACAGAGGAAGAACAATGATTCCAAGCACCACCCTCCTTTTGATGCTTCCAGTCTGTTATTCGAACTCAATCAGCATGACAGGGTGATCTCCAGCCTTGTCCTCGTCAACACTCACACCTGTGTTAACGAGAGAATCACTGACATGACGTCAGCTGGTCCTTTTGTGGCAGGGCTGAAATGCAGTGGTAATGTTTTTGGGGATTCAGTTAATTTGCATGGCAAAGAGGGACTTTGCAATTAATTGCAATTCATCTGATCACTCTTCATAACATTCTGGAGTATATGCAAATTGCCATCATACAAACTGAAGCAGCAGACTTTGTGAAAATGTATATTTGTGTCATTCTCAAAACTTTTGGCCACGACTGTACAGTACCAGTCAAGAGTTTGGACACATACTATTTTCTATAGAATAATAGTAGAATAATAGTGAAGACATCAAAAATATAAAATAACACATATGGAATAATTTAGTAACCAGAAAGTGCTAAAATAAATCCAAATATATTTTAGATTCTTCAAAGTAGCCACCCTTTGCCTTGATGACAGCTTTGCACACTCTTGGCTTTCTCTCAACCAGCTTCACCTGTAATGCTTTTGCAACAGTCTTGAAGGAGTTCCCACATATGCTGAGCACTTGTTGGCTGGATTACCTTCACTCTGCGGTCCAACTCATCACAAACCATCTCAATTGGGTTGAGTTCAGGTGATTGTGGAGGCCAGGTCATCTGATGCCTAACTCCATCACTCTCCTTCATGGTCTAATAACCCTTACACAGCCTGGAGGTGTGTTGTGTCATTGTCCTGTTGAAAAACAAGAGTCCTACTAAGCGCAAATCAGATGGGATGGCGTATCGCTGCTTGGTAGCCTTGCTGGTTAAGTGAGCACTCGAATTCTAAATAAATCACTGACAATGTCACCAGCAAAGCACCCCCACACCGTCACACCTCCTCCTCCATGCTTCACGGTGGGAACCACACTAGGAGATCATCCGCTCGCTCACCTACTCTGAGTCTCACAAAAACACGGCGGTTGGAACCAAAAATCTCAAATTTGGACTCATCAGACCAAAGGACAGATTTCCACCAATCGAATGTCTATTGCTTGTGTTTCTTGGTCCAAGCAAGTCTCTTCTTCTTATTGGTGTCCTTTAGTAGTGGTTTCTTTGCAGCAATTCGACTATGAAGGCCTGATTCACGCAGTCTCATCTGAACAGTTGATGTTGTGATGTGTCTGTTTCTTGAACTCTGTGAAGCATTTATTTTGGCTGCAATTTCTGAGGCTGGTAACTCTAATGAACTTATCCTCTGCAGCAGAGGTAACTCTGGGTCTTCCTTTCCTGTGGAGGTCCACATGAGAGCCAGTTTCATCATAGTGCTTGATGGTTTTTGCGACTGCACTGAAAAAACGTTCAAAGTTCTTGAAATTTTCCGTATTGACTGACCTTAAAGTAATGATGGACTGTTGTTTCTCTTTGCTTATTTGAGCTGTTCTTGCCATAATATAAACTTGGTGTTTTATCAAATAAGGCTATCTTCCATATACTAACCCTACCTTGTCACAACACAACTGATTGGCTCAAACGCATTCTGAAGGAAAGAAATTCCACAAATTCCACAAATTAACTTTTAACAAGGCACACCTGTTAATTGAAATGCATTCCAGGTGACTACCTCATGAAGCTTGTTGAGAGAATGCCAAGAGTGTGCAAAGCTGTCATCAAGCCAATGGATGGCTACTTTGCAGAATCTCAAATAAAATTTTTGTTAAACACTTTTTTGGTTACCACATGATTCCATAAGTGTTATTTCATAGTTTTGATGTATTAACTATTATTCTACAATGTAGAAAATAGTAAACATAATGAAAAACCCTTGAATGAGTAGGCGTGTCCAAACTTTTGACTGGTATTGTTTGTACAGTATGTCCTCCTACACACAACCTGTGTCGCTTCATTGGCCTGGGCTATTGTTTGTTTGAATTCAAGACCACATTGATCTCAGTTTGCCAGTTTGTCAAAAAGATTCATCTAATGTCTTCTGTCATGTAAATTACATAGAATTGCATGAAATGTGTTTTTAAAAGACAGATTTCTTTCAGACCCTGCTATGGCAAACGTTATTATGGCTTTATTATAAAGATACTTTTTCTTCAACAGTAAATTGACCATGCATCGAATTGCATCTTGATGCACTAATTTGTTTACAGAAATGATGGTGTGCCGGGAAAGGTGGAAAGGGGGTAAAAAAATACAACGCCCTGGGGCTTATGATTTCTTAATTCGGCCTTTCTCATCAAATATTCAAAAAAGTATTCAAATAACGAGATGTATCCACCAACCCAAGGAGAAGAATAGGCGGGAGCTTGACAGTCTGCCGTTCCGCTCTGTTGACAACCAATCCCATTGATAGGGCGGAGACTCAAGCATCTCGTCATTATATCCAGTATCTCTGGTCAGAGTCAGTGTGGCCTGAACTGGCTGGCAGCTAGTGGTGCTAGCTAGCAGTGTGTGTCCCTCCCTCCCTGTCACCAGTGTCACCTAGCTCGTGGAGATTAACCCAGCGTTAACACAGAGGCAGCAGGTCACAGCCAGATAGCTGACCTCGCTGGCTGGTGTGGCTATGGGAGTCACCGTGTAACAGGATGTGATCTCATTATTTCTGCCCATGGGAGATATTGTCCCTGGGACCAGAGAGTCCATTTCCACTGCCTTTATGAGACTGGGACTACTTTGCACTGTGGAAGTTATTGTAGCTAACTAGGTATTGTTGCTAAGGTAAACTAGAGTTTTGGGTCTAGGCATGAATAAAGCCAACCAAAATGATGATGAAAATTATGATTATAGTAACAATGATGACATTGATGATGATGCCAATGACGATGATTATCTGAAGAAAGATATCAGAGTCTCCAGTATAGCAAGCATGGGGCTGGAGTCTTCCGGTAGTTGTCAGAGTCAGGTCTGAGGAGTGAATGAGTCCCTGGTTTAAGTGATTACTGGACACAACAGAGATAGAAACAGAAAGAGAGACAGAAAAACAGAGAGACAGAAACAGAGACAGAAACAGAAAAAGAGACAGAAACAGAGACAGAAACTGAGAGAGAAATAGAAACAGAGACAGAAACAGAGAGAAACAGCAACAGAAACAGAGAGAGAGACAGAAACAGAGAGAGAGAGAGAGAGAGAGACAGAAACAGAGACAGAAACAGAGACAGAAACAGAGAGACAGCTACAGAGACAGAGAGAGACAGAAACAGAGACAGAGACAGAAACGGAGACAGAAACAGAGACAGAAACAGAGAGACAGAAACAGAAACAGAAACAGAGAGAGAGACAGAAACAGAAACAGAGAGAGACAGAAACAGAGACAGAGACAGAGACAGAAACGGAGACAGAAACAGAGACAGAAACAGAGAGAGACAGAAACAGAGACAGAAACAGAGAGCGACAGAAACAGAGACAAGAGGCGCTCAGGCCACTCCACTGCCTTTTGGCGTGAGACAGAAACTCTCCAGATATCTCTGTTTCATTATTAAAGCAGCCCAGAGGCCATGCTGAGCCCAGCTGCACAGATGGATGGATGGGCAGACAGTGGCAGAGAGAAGCAGGACAGACATTTCTGGAGATCACCATGCCTGGTCTGTACACATACTTGCATACACACACACTTATGTGCACTCACACAGTCTCCAATCCCTGCATTAGCTGTGCAGTGTCCACCAGCTTCCCCTGCTCAGAGACAACAAAATAAGCCCCTCTAATACAGTATACTGAAGACAGGACATTAATAAGTCAGGTCATTCATAAAACAGGACATTCATAAGACAAGAAATTCATAAGACAGGACATTCATAAAGGAGCTTGGTGCCGTGAGGAACGAGCTGCCTGCCTGCCGAAGGTTTGATGTGGCAGCCAACAGCCACTGGACTTCCTGCTTACACAGGCCGGTTTGTGTGTGTGTGTGTGTGTGTGTGTGTGTGTGTGTGTGTGTGTGTGTGTGTGTGTGTGTGTGTGTGTGTGTGTGTGTGTGTGTGTGTGTCCACGAGTGAGTGTGGATGTGTGGGTCCGTGTTTGGAGTGCGGTTCACACAGACCCACATAATGCCAGTCCGTCTGAGTGGAAAACTCCCTCCCAATGGGGCGACTCTGGCTTCAACACAGTTCACCAGCCTGCTTCCCGTCCCAGGCAGACTCCAAGAGAGCCCCAGTGCTGCTCGGCCTGTCCCCCTTTTCCCCACGCCACTCTGTTTGTCTTTCTCTGCACTCAGACCAGCTCATCTCTCTGCACTAGGCCTGGGGCAGGCTGACTGAGGCCTGTCGTCTACGGTTAATCCACTGCCTGGGAATATGGTACTCTAGTTCCTGAGAAATGTAGCCAACATCAATGACAAAACACAACCACTGTATATTTGTTTTCTTTAAATGATACAGTCATATGAGAAATAGCCAAACAGGTCAAATCTACACTGATGCAAACACTAAAATACATCTGTAAGTTGTAAGCTGTTCTGTCATCAGTTGTCTAACTGTCATCAGCTCCAGAACAGCCCCAGGTATTGTCAATACAGTGTGTGTGGATCATCCCTGCTGTGTGTGCACGTGTGTGTGTGACACCTGCAGCCCAACACTCCAGGGATAACATCGTGAGGCCCCCTGGATTTTCTGTGTGTGTGTGTATGTGTCCTCCGGTGAGCAGATATTCCAGAAACGATCTGCCACACTCACTCATCCAGGCCTAGAGCAATGCCCCATGTTCCAGCCCCATCCCTCCAACTCCCTTACTAACCCTAACCCCATGATCCAGCCCCATCCCTCCAACTCCCTTACTAACCCTAACCCCATGTTCCAGCCCCATCCCTCCAACTCCCTTACTAACCCTAACCCCATGTTCCAGCCCCATCCCTCCAACTCTGTTACTAACCCTAACCCCATGTTCCAGCCCCATTCCTGAACTCCCTCACTAACCCTAACCCCATGTTCCAGCCCCATCCATCCAACTCTGTTACTAACCCTAACCCCATGTTCCAGCCCCATCCATCCAACTCTGTTACTAACCCTAACCCCATGTTCCAGCCCCATCCCTCCAACTCCCTTACTAACCCTAACCCCATGATCCAGCCCCATTCCTGAACTCCCTCACTAACCCTAACCCCATGTTCCAGCCCCATCCCTCCAACTCCCTTACTAACCCTAACCCCATGTTCCAGCCCCATTCCTCCAACTCCCTTACTAATTCTAACCCCATGTTCCAGCCCCATCCCTCCAACTCCCTCACTAACCCTAACCCCATGTTCCAGCCCCATTCCTCCAACTCCCTTACTAATCCTAACCCCATGTTCCAGCCCCATCCCTCCAACTCCCTCACTAATCCTAACCCCATGTTCCAGCCCCATCCCTCCAACTCCCTTACTAACCCTAACCCCATGTTCCAGCCCCATCCCTCCAACTCCCTCACTAACCCTAACCCCATGTTCCAGCCCCATCCATCCAACTCCCTCACTAACCCTAACCCCATGTTCCAGCCCCATCCCTCCAACTATGATACTAACCCTAACCCCATGTTCCAGCCCCATCACTCCAACTCCTTACTAACCCTAACCCCATGTTCCAGCCCCATCCCCTGAACTCCCTCACTAACCCTAACCCCATGTTCCAGCCCCATCACTCCAACTCTGATACTAACCCTATCCCCATGTTCTAGCCCCATTCCTCTGAACTCCCTCACTAACCCTAACCCCATGATCCAGCCCCATCCCTCTGAACTCCCTTACTAACCCTAACCCCATGTTCCAGCCCCATCCCCTGAACTCTCTCACTAACCCTAACCCCATGTTCCAGCCACATCCCTCCCACCACCTTACTAACCCTAACCCCATGTTCCAGCCCCATCCCTCCAACTCCCTTACTAACCCTAACCCCATGTTCCAGCCCCATCCCTCCAACTCTGTTACTAACCCTAACCCCATGATCCAGCCCCATCCCTGAACTCCCTCACTAACCCTAACCCCATGTTCGAGCCCATCCCTCTGAACTCCCTCACTAACCCTAAGCCCATGTTCCAGCCCCATTCCTCTGAACTCCCTTACTAACCCTAACCCCATGATCCAGCCCCATCCATCCAACTCCCTCACTAACCCTAACCCCATGTTCCAGCCCCATCACTCCAACTCCTTACTAACCCTAACCCCATGTTCCAGCCCCATCCCTCCAACTCCCTCACTAACCCTAACCCCATGTTCCAGCCCCATCCCTCCAACTCTGTTACTAACCCTAACCCCATGTTCCAGCCCCATCCCTCCAACTCCCTCACTAACCCTAACCCCATGTTCCAGCCCCATCCCTCCAACTCTGTTACTAACCCTAACACCATGTTCCAGCCCCATCCCTCCAACTCCCTCACTAACCCTAACACCATGTTCCAGCCCCATCACTCCAACTCCCTCACTAACCCTAACCCCATGTTCCAGCCCCATCACTCCAACTCCTTACTAACCCTAACCCCATGTTCCAGCCACATCCCCTGAACTCCCTTACTAACCCTAACCCCATATTCCAGCCCCATCCTCCAACTCCCTCACAACCCTAACCCCATGTTCCAGCCCCATCCCCTGAACTCCCTCACTAACCCTAACCCCATGTTCCAGCCCCATCACTCCAACTC
Organism: Salmo trutta; assembly: GCF_901001165.1. Taxonomy (NCBI): domain Eukaryota; kingdom Metazoa; phylum Chordata; class Actinopteri; order Salmoniformes; family Salmonidae; genus Salmo; species Salmo trutta. The sequence continues at coordinate 56,370,232 of NC_042960.1, read as the reverse complement.
TGATACTAACCCTATCCCCATGTTCTAGCCCCATTCCTCTGAACTCCCTTACTAACCCTAACCCCATGTTCCAGCCCCATCCCTCCAACTCCCTTACTAACCCTAACCCCATGTTCCAGCCCCATCCCTCCAACTATGATACTAACCCTAACCCCATGTTCCAGCCCCATCCATCCAACTCCCTTACTAATCCTAACCCCATGTTCCAGCCCCATCCCTCCAACTCCCTTACTAACCCTAACCCCATGTTCCAGCCCCATTCCTCTGAACTCCCTCACTAACCCTAACCCCATGTTCCAGCCCCATCCCCTGAACTCCCTTACTAACCCTAACCCCATGTTCCAGCCCCATCCCTCTGAACTCCCTTACTAACCCTAACCCCATGTTCCAGCCCCATCCCTCCAACTCTGTTACTAACCCTAACTCCATGTTCCAGCCCCATCCCTCTGAACTCCCTTACTAACCCTAACGCCATGTTCCAGCCCCATCCCTCCAACTCTGTTACTAACCCTAACCCCATGTTCCAGCCCCATTCCTCCAACTCCCTCACTAACCCTAACCCCATGTTCCAGCCCCATCCCTCCAACTCCCTTACTAACCCTAACGCCATGTTCCAGCCCCATCCCTCCAACTCTGTTACTAACCCTAACCCCATGTTCCAGCCCCATCCCTCCCACCACCTTACTAACCCTAACCCCATGTTCCAGCCCCATTCCTCTGAACTCCCTCACTAACCCTAACCCCATGTTCCAGCCCCATTCCTCTGAACTCCCTTACTAACCCTAACCCCATGTTCCAGCCCCATCCCTCCAACTCCCTCACTAACCCTAACCCCATGTTCCAGCCCCATTCCTCTGAACTCCCTTACTAACCCTAACCCCATGTTCCAGCCCCATTCCTCTGAACTCCCTTACTAACCCTAACCCCATGTTCCAGCCCCATCCCTCCAACTCCCTCACTAACCCTAACCCCATGTTCCAGCCCCATTCCTCTGAACTCCCTTACTAACCCTAACCCCATGTTCCAGCCCCATCCCTCCAACTCCCTTACTAACCCTAACCCCATGTTCCAGCCCCATCCCTCCAACTCTCTCACTGACCCTAACCCCATGTTCCAGCCCCATCCCTCTGAACTCCCTCACTAACCCTAACCCCATGTTCCAGCCCCATCCCTCCAACTCCCTTACTAACCCTAACCCCATGATCCAGCCCCATCCCTCCAACTCCCTCACTAACCCTAACCCCATGTTCCAGCCCCATCCCTCCAACTCTGATACTAACCCTAACCCCATGATCCAGCCCCATCCCTCCAACTCCCTCACTAACCCTAACCCCATGTTCCAGCCCCATCCCTCCAACTCCCTCACTAACCCTAACCCCATGTTCCAGCCCCATCCCTCCAACTCTGTTACTAACCCTAACCCCATGTTCCAGCCCCATTCCTCTGAACTCCCTTACTAACCCTAACCCCATGTTCCAGCCCCATTCCTCTGAACTCCCTTACTAACCCTAACCCCATGTTCCAGCCCCATTCCTCTGAACTCCCTTACTAACCCTAACACCATGTTCCAGCCCCATCCCTCCAACTCTGTTACTAACCCTAACCCCATGTTCCAGCCCCATCCCTCCAACTATGATACTAACCCTAACCCCATGATCCAGCCCCATCACTCCAACTCCCTTACTAACCCTAACCCCATGTTCCAGCCCCATCCCTCCAACTCCCTTACTAACCCTAACCCCATGTTCCAGCCCCATTCCTCCAACTCCCTTACTAACCCTAACCCCATGTTCCAGCCCCATTCCCCTGAAGTCCCTTACTAACCCTAACCCCATGTTCCAGCCCCATTCCCCTGAAGTCCCTTACTAACCCTAACCCCATGTTCCAGCCCCATTCCTCTGAACTCCCTCACTAACCCTAACCCCATGTTCCAGCCCCATTCCTCTGAACTCCCTTACTCCCCATCCTCGTACCCCCAAAGTTTTGGTTTTAGTCCAGCTCCCCTAAAATAGCTCCTTAAACGATGCATCGGCCTGGATGATTCATAGCTGGGTCCAGCCAAACACTAGTGGAAAGCCTGACGCTCTCTCACTGTACTGTACTGCTTTGACCTCCCATCCACGATGAACCAATCTGAAACCAGAGCCTGAATTGAAGACGCTTCGATATAATATTTTACCTTCATTTAACTAGGCAAGTCAGCTAAGAACAAACTCTTATTTACAATTACGGCCTACCCCGGGCAAACTCTAACGACACTGGGCAAATTGTGCGCAGCCCGACTGAACTACCAATCACGGCCGGTTGTGAAAGAGCCTGGAATTGAACCAGGGTCTATAGTGACACCTCTAGCATTGAGATGCAGTGTCTTAGACCGGTGTGCCACCCGGGAGTCCATATTAATGAGCATAGTGTCTAGCATGGATCATTATCATTATCTATGGTCCATTCAGGCTGTCCATTTAGCAGCATTCAGACAGTCACAAGGCTCCCATTCTCCACCAGGCTGGTACTGTTTTCTCCATTTTAAAAGATGAATTACCCAGATGTTTCCTTGTTTTGCTGTTGGCTCTTTCTCACATTATATATCAAACAGAAAGTCTCTCTCTCTACATCTCTCTCTCTCTATTACTGTAAAGAGAGATCGAGAGAGAACAATGTGTTTTTGTTAATGTTTATGACCTGAATGCAGAGGGATCTGTAGAAACTCGTATTTCTTCTCCTAGTTAGAGCTGACTTTCAAACAGACTTGTCTAATTCAATTACAATATTTTTTATTTATTTATCTCATGTAAGAAACAGGCAATATGAACAAGAATGGGGAAAGACTGATGGTTGGGTGTCATTGGTAAATTACTTTGTGAAGCCTGTACAAATTAACATTGGCTGCTCCTCAAGTCCCTAATGATGTGTATTTTGACTCTTGTCCTGACTGATTGGGGCTGTAGATTGGCTGTCAGGGGTTTAAAAATACGGTAACATGGTAGACAGCTGAAACCTGGATGACTCTTCCATCCCCCACCGTATGTAACTCAACCCTGACCTGCTGACTCTCAGGCCAACCTGTAATACTAGCCCTGCCTTCACCAACGGTATCCGGTGGCAACGCACGCACACACACATACACACTTGCATCAACAGCAGCAGCATCTATAATAGATGCCTGGAAACATATGCAATGACGGGACCTCGAACAGGGAACAGGGCAATTTCTATACGGCCACTGGCCATATGGTGAACAGGACTCCTCTATGTGGTGATTGATGGTAACTGTCGGTGGGGACCCCTGGTCCGGCAGAACACACAGGATCCACTGGGGGCTAGTGTTTCAACCCTCCTCCTCCATTCAGCCATTCATCCACATAAAGAGTTAACCCCCGCTCCCCCGCTGCCTAGCCCCAGCCCACCACACTGCCAAGGCCCCTCTCTGTGGCTGGCCTGCTGGCCTGCTGGCACAGACCCCCACTCCCCCCATGCCCCCCCCCCTCTCTCTCTCGCTCAATTCAATTCAATTTAAGGGCTTTATTGGCATGGGAAACATATGTTAACATTGCCAAAGCAAGTGAAGTAGATAATAAACAAAAGTGAAATAAACAATAAAAATTAACAGCAAACATTACACTCACAGAAGTTCCAAAAGAATTAAGACATTTCAAATATCATATTATGTATATACAGTGTTGTAACAATGTGCAAATAGTTAAAGTACAAAAGGGAAAATAAATAAACATAAATATGGGTTGTATTTACAAATGTGTTTGTTCTTTACTGGTTGCCCTTTTCTTGTGGCAACAGGTCACACATCTTGCTGCTGTAATGGCACACTGGGTTATTTCACCCAGTAGATATGGGAGTTTATCAACATTGGGTTTGTTTTCAATTTCTTTGTGGATCTGTGTAATCTGAGGGAAATATGTCTCTAATATGGTCATACATTTGGCAGGAGGTTAGGAAGTGCAGCTCAGTTTCCTCCTCATTTTGTGGGCAGTGTGCTCATAGCCTGTCTTCTCTCGAGAGCCAGGTCTGCCTAATGGCGGCCTTTCTCAATAGCAAGGCTATGCTCACTGAGTCTGTACATAGTCAAAGTTTTCCTTAAGTTTGGGTCAGTCACAGTGGTCAGGTATTCTGCCACTGTGTACTCTCTGTTTAGGGCCAAATAGCATTCTAGTTTGCTCTGTTTTTTGTTAATTCTTTCCAATGTGTCAAGTAATTATCTTTTTGTTTTCTCATGATCTGGTTGGGTCTAATTCTGTTTCTGTCCTGGGGCTCTGTGGGGTCTGTTTGTGTTTGTGAACAGAGCCCAAGAACAAGCTTGCTTAGTGGACTCTTCTCCAGGTTCATCTCTCTCTGTAGGTGATGGCTTTGTTATGGAAGGTTTGGGAATCGCTTCCTTTTAGGTGGTTGTAGAATTTAACGTTTCTTTTCTAGATTTTGATCATTAGCAGGTATCGGCCTAATTCTGCTCTGCATGCATTATTTGGTGTTTTGCATTGTACACGGAGGATATTTTTTCCCGAATTCTGCATGCAGAATGTTTCTCTCTCAATTAAATTCAATTTAAGGGCTTTATTGACATGGGAAACATATGTTAACATTGCCAAAGCAAGTGAACTAGATAATAAACTAAAGTGAAATAAACAATAAAAATGTATTAATAGTAAACATTACACTCACAGAAGTTCCAATAGAATAAATACATTACAAATGTCATATTATGTGCAAATAGTTAAAGTACAAAAGGGACAATAAATAAATATAAATGTGGGTTGGATTTACAACTGTGTTTGAGCTTCACTGGTTGCCCTTTTCTTGTGGCAACAGGTCACAAATCTTGCTGCTGTGATGGCACACTGGTATTTCACCAAATATCCCTCTGTGGGTTCAAAGCCTCACGGTGGCTCTGCCTGGCTGGCTGGCCCCCCTCTGTTGCTCTGTTTAACCCCATGACTGAGCACTCTGACTGGGACACGGCAGAGCCAGATGGTACCCGCTCCCTAGAAACACGCTATGCCAGATTGGGAGTGGGAAAAACATGATACCAGGGTGCTTTACGCTTTAAGTGACCACACAACAGCCACACTTTGGAGATGATTAACGGAAATAGTCATCACCATCAGTCACACATATGTTTGATTTGATATGCGGAACAACTGTTAATATCTGAAAGCACGGCTCAACACGTGAAAGGGATGAAGTGAGTCTAGCACAGGAGGTTGGTGGCACCTTAATTGGGGAGGATGGGCTCGAGGTAATGGCTGGAGTGGAATGGTATCAAATACAGAAAACATGGTTTCCATGTGTTTGATGCCATTCCATCTGCTCCGTTCCAGCCATTATTGTGAGCCGTCCTCCCCTCAGCAGCCTCCACTGGAGTCTAGTCAATGACCGTTTCAACATGACAACAAATTGATCTACGGCAACACTCATCAATACTGTAGGTAGGAAAGTCTAGTCCATGGATGATCTCTTAAACCTAGCCATAAGAAAGTCTAGTCCATGAATGAGCTCTAAAACCTAGCCATAAGAAAGTCTAGTCCATGGACGATCTCTTAAACCTAGCCATAAGAAAGTCTAGTCAATGGACGATCTCTTAAACCTAGCCATAAGAAAGTCTAGTCCATGAATGAGCTCTAAAACCTAGCCATAAGAAAGTCTAGTCCATGAATTATCTCTAAAACTTAGCCAAAAGGAAGTCTAGTCCATGGATGATCTCTAAAACCTAACCAGAAGGAAGTCTAGTCCATGGATGATCTCTAAAACCTAACCAGAGGGAAGTCTAGTCCATGGATGATCTCTAAAACCTAACCAGAGGGAAGTCTAGTCCATGGATGATCTCTAAAACCTAACCAGAAGGAAGTCTAGTCCATGGATGATCTCTAAAACCTAACCAGAAGGAAGTCTAGTCCATGGATGATCTCTAAAACCTAACCAGAAGGAAGTCTAATCCCTGGATGATCTCTAAATGATCTTTAAAACCTAGCCAGAGGGAAGTCTAGTCCATGGATGATTTCTTATCCATGGACTAGACTTGTCAAGTCTAGTCCATGTGAAGTCATGTTTTTGGTACACTTTTTGGAACACTTCACATTTGACATTTTACAGTACATGTGACATTGAATAATAATTACTGTATAAATAAACACACAATGTGGTCATGTATGTCAAAGTGTGTTAAATATGTAAGTTGAAAATACTTTACGTTAAAAGCACTGTGTGTGTATCATAAAGACTTTGTTTGTCTGTGAAATCTCATGTGAAAATTTGAATCCACAAAGGTTATGCGATCACATGTGAAGTGTTCCAAAAACACATAGTTTCACGTTTTCACATGTGCGAAACATGGAAATGTCACATGTGAAATCATGTGATTTTACACATGTGAAATCATTTGGTTTTTCCATAAGGGCATCCTGCCTTTCCTGTTAGAGGATGGACATTCTAGAGATTCAGCTCCCAAGAAGGAGCCATTCGAAACCCTGCTCTATTCTCAATGTAAATTGGAATGATCTGACAATCTGTGAGTTAATCTGATCCTCTAAGTGAAGTCTGCAGCAGCAGCAGACACACAAAGCCCAGCCACACAATGGCTCTGGCAGGCTGCTCAACTCTGGCTCTCCTCTCTGTCTCCACTGGGACTTTTCTATTCCATATGGCTCTGGGCTGAGTGGGCTCTGCCTCTCCTATCCGTCTCCACTGGGACTTTTCTATTCCATATGGCTCTGGGCTGAGTGGGCTCTGCCTCTCCTATCCGTCTCCACTGGGACTTTTCTGTTCCATATGGCTCTGGGCTGAGTGGGCTCTGCCTCTCCTCTCTGTCTCCACTGGGACTTTTCTGTTCCATATGGCTCTGGGCTGAGTGGGCTCTGCCTCTCCTCTCTGTCTCCACTGGGACTTTTCTATTCCATATGGCTCTGGGCTGAGTGGGCTCTGGCTCTCTCTCTCTGTTCTGTACATTACATGTCTTCTTCCTTCTGACCTTGCCAGCCAAACAAAGATGGCTGAGCTGAATGGCAGGCCTTGTCTGGCGTGGCCATGGCGTGATGGAGGGAGTGATGGCAGCACATGGCAGCACTCAGCTCCACACAATACCGTCCACTGTACACCTGTCCCTCCAGTCCTCCAGTCCCTCCCCATCCAGGCTGCCAGCCTGTCTGTAGCCCGCTTTCTTCTGTTTTGGCCATTAACCCCCCCTCCTTTTCATTTAACCTGCTCAAACCGGTGTGTGTGTGAGTGTGATTGCATTTGTGTGTGTATAAAGGGGATTAGTGGAGCGAGGGAAACCTTGGAGGAGGGTTCGTGGGGACAGGAAGGATAGAGCGGGAGGCAGACGAGGAGGGCAATACATTATCTCAACAGATCACCCACTCCACCCCCGCCCCACTCCATTGTGACTCCAGCATCACCAGGACCATGGAGAAGTCAGAGCTAGGGGGTGTCTGCTGCCCAGCTCCCCCCAGCAGAGATCCTATTGTTGGGCCAGTGTTTGCCCTGGACGGCACTGCCCTAGCCTGTTTGCGCTGAGAGAAGGGGAAAGAAGCCAGAGGAGACTCCATTTGTTTAACGTCTACTGCTCCATTCAGCTTGGTGGGCTTTGACAAATGAAGGCAATAAAGAGGCAGGCCTGGCAGGGGCTCAATTAACCACTAGTGGGGAGCATGACGGCTGAGACCCCTTCATGGTAGAAAGAGGACAACTAAACCTTAGGGAGGAGAATTCCAGTCAGGGTAAATTTGTTCGGCTCTCTGTTGGTCTATCCATCTACCCATTGGATGCCTGGACTTTTGGTTATTGGAAGCAACTTGAACTCCATAAACTGGTTTCAATAGCACTGAGAAAAAGGGTGAGAACATATTGGACCAAATGTATTTTCTGTCGAAGTACAGTTGTCATTGCACAACATTGCCACTTCTTGCATCAAGACACTACAGTAACATGACAAGGTCTCAGATCATGGTCAGACAACCCATAACATCATGACACACATCATGACAAACATGTCCAAGAAAACAGAACAAAAACTCCACATGTATGCTCCAATGCCTCTTAGGGCATATCCAAGCCTAACACTCTTCCAGTAAAGTTTCTGTCAACATTGTGCTTAATGCTGGAGCAAATACAGCGAGCAAACAGAGCTGAGGATGACAGGACAGGACAGCTTTGGGCTCCGGTGACACCCACCCTCTCTGACAGTAATTTGTGTACCTCACATTCAAATAGAAATCCAACGGAGGACAATGGCTTGCTTAGCCTGGTCCGAGATCTGTGCTGTATAGCTGACAACCCTAGGAGTATTGGCAATACAGCACAAACAGATCTGGGACCAGGCTAGTAGAGGACTCCTCCAGTCTCTATCACAGGGACTGCTGTTCTGTGGTTCCAGCTTGTGGAGGCGTTGACCCCATTCAGCCAGCCTAAAGCTCCTGAAAAAACCCTGAAGGCTGCCTACCGACGGAGAGATGAGTTAGTGGGATCCGTCAGTCAGTGACAGCTTCTGAATTGTCTGTTAGTTTACCTCTTCTGATTCTCAACTCAGCACAAGGGAGAGAAAGAGAGGAGGATGGGGGCAAGACTATATTTGGTTGTGGCATTTATTGAAAATAATATGAATCTAAAATAACTTTCTGCACTGAAGGAAAGAAGTATGTAAAAGAGCAGGAATCAATGGATTCCAAAAAACAACCCTCCTTCTTAGAACACTGCCATTCAATATTAAAGAGAGGTGCACCTGAGACATAGGACAGTTAGAGCTGAGGCCACAGCCCCTGGACTCTGCTGTGTTTCATGTGGGGTCTTGTTGTTGCCCACACTGAACAGAATGGAAGCGAGTGATAAGGTCAAATAGGAAATGAGAAACCGTACATCATCAGTCAGGAGTGACGCGAGGCACAGTACCATAGGAGCTGGAGAACCTATCTGCCTAGCTGACGCAGAGGGCAAAGGTCAAATAGTCATCTTCTGACAGGATTTTCACACACTCTCACACACCCGCACGTGTACGTTGGTTTTACTATCAAATTGGGGACCCAAAAATGTATTCCCATACAAAATCCAATTTCCCCTAACCCTAACCCTAAACCTAACCACAACTTCTAACCCTAACCCTAATTCTAAAGCTAACTCTAAACCTAACCCTTAAGCCTGAACCTAACTCCTAAGCCTAAACCTAACCCCTAAGCCTAAAGTAGCATTTTTCCTTTTGGGGACCGGCGAAATGTACTCACTTGTCAAATGTTTCTTGTTTTATTATCCTTGTGAGGACTTATGGAACCCAAAAGGATAGTAAAGTTAGACCACGTGCACACGCACACAAACACATACACATCCATGGCTGTCAGTTTGGAGGCAGGTCCCTCTGAGTGTAAGTACATGCTTTGAATGCTAATGCAGTGATGTGAGCTCAGGTTTTCCACTTGGCTGGGCTGTCAGGCAGGCAGGGCCCCTGACATGAGGTGAACCCACACCCTGAGCCCTGGGCTGGCGGATGTGGGATGTTTGTACAGTATGAGTGTCACTACTGACCCCAAACCAGCTAATTCATTTCATCTTTCAAAACAATGGAAATCAAATTGACTTTTCCTTCATGGAATGGGTTGACCTTGCCTATGGAAGTAAATATACAGTATATTTTTGCTGAGGCAAAAACACCCTGTCCGAAAAAATATTGTTTCGGGAAGAAATGATGATGATGTGTGTGTGTGTGTGTGTGTGTGTGTGTGTGTGTGTGTGTGTGTGTGTGTGTGTGTGTGTGTGTGTGTGTGTGTGTGTGCGTAACCTTTGCCCTCTGCGTTAGCCAGGCAGACAGGTTTCCCAGCTCCCATGGTATTATTGTACTATACCTCCTGTCACTGCTGACTGACGATGCATTGTTTCTCATTTCCTATTTGACCTCATCACTCTCTTCCTTCTCTCACAGATCATCTCTTCAGGTCAGGAAACAATAAACATTTTGACAGGCTGTCATCTTGTCTTGTCAGAATGTATCTGTTGATGTTTACATAAACTCTCTGTCTCCTCATCACTGCTAGTCACATCAAATCAACACACAGGGGTAAGGGGATGCTTGACAGGATACATCAAAAGTATGTGGACACCCCTTCAAATTAGTGGATTCGGCTACTTCAGCCAAACCCTTTTCTGACAGGTGTATAAAATCGAGCACACAGCCATGCAATCTCCATAGACAAACATTGGCAGTAGAATGGCCTTACTGAAGAACTCAGTGACTTTCAACGTGGCACAGTCATAGGACGCCACCTTTCCAACAAGTCAGTTTGTCAAATGTCTGCCCTGCTAGAGCTGCTACGGTCAACTGTAAGCACTGTTACTGTGAAGTGGAAACGTCTAGGAGCAACAACGGCTCAGCCGCGAAGTGGTAGACCACACAAGCTTGCAGAACGGTACCCCCGAGTGCTGAAACGCATAGCGCGAACAAATCGTCTGTGCTCGGTTGCAACACTCACTAATGTGTTCCAAAGCAGCCACATATAAGCCTAAGATCACCATGCACAATGCCAAGCGTTGGCTGGACTGGTGTAAAGCTTGCCGCCATTGGACTCTGGAGCAGTGGAAACGCGTTCTCTGGAGTGATGAATCACCCTTCACAATCTGGCAGTCCGATGGATGAATCTGGATTTGGCAGATGCCAGGAGAACGCTATCTGCCCAGATGCATAGTGCCAACTGTAAAGTTTGGTGGAGGAGGAATAATGGTCTGGGGCTGTTTTTCATAGTTCGGGTTAGGCCCCTTAGTTCCAGTGAAGAGAAATCTTAACGCGACAGCATACAATGAAATTCTACACGATACTGTACGCACAACTTTGTGGCAACAGTTTGGGGAAGGCCCTTTCCTGTTTCAGCATGACAATGCCCCTATGCACAAAGCAAGGTCCATACAGAAATGTTTTGTCGAGATCGGTGTAGAAGAACTTGACTGGCCTACACAGAGCCCTGACCTCAATCCCATCGAGCACCTTTGGGATTAATTGGAACACCCACTGCGAGCCAGGTGTAATCGCCCAACACCGGTGCCCACATATTTTTGGTCATGTAGTGTATTTTCACACCCATCAGGATGTGTGTTGTTCTTTGGGTCCCAGCACCTTTTGAGTGCTGAGTCGAATCAAAGGGTCCCAGGGTGTGTTTCTGCAGCCCTCCCTCACTCCCTTCCTGCAGCAACCCAGCCACCCAGCCAGCCCAGCCCAGCCCAGCCCAGCCCAGCGAGCGCTCTGTGAGGTCAAACGCAGGTCGCAGCGAAAAAGGATGAACTTCTGAACCTCATCCCTGAATGAAACGCCTCTCTGCCCAACAAATATCAGACACAAAGAAGAAGGCTGGAGACTATTTTCCCTCCACAGGGTACTGCGTTTAAGAGCAATGCTGCTTATAGACACATTATAGCTGGGTAGTGCTCACATAATGGACAGGGAGCTCCTCGTCACATTTATTCAAACATTTCATATCAATGTGAATGAGCTGAGAGGGAGTTCATCCAACAAAGCTTTATAGATGATAATGTGATGAAAAGACGTTTTGGGGGTGGGGGGAAAGGGGGGGGGAGACTTCTGCAGTATTTTCCATAACAGCACTAAGGCCACTTGGGAATACTTCAGGCTTGGAATAGCGATATCTGGCAAGAAACCTGGATGTCACCCAAACACAATATTTCGAAAAAAGGTCTTTAAGACAAACTGTCACTGTTTATTACATTTCTGTTTGATTCTTTTCCCCTTCTTACTCTGAAGCAGAGGCAATTTACATAGGTCTCAGATAAAGTATTGTTTTGCTTCATGTTAACTCAACATAGTTCTTTAAAAGCTAAATCAGAGGATGCGGTCATGACCTGTATGTTTTATGAATCGCTAACAAAAGTGGTTTAATGTTTCTTTAAAAACACAACATTCAAACACGATGAAAATAGGCCTATCCCTTGTGGCATTTCAAAATCAATAATCATCACTGATATACTGTATCAAAGATACTTTGGCAGAAAAAACGTTCTGTGAAATGTAATATGTTGTTGCTGGAGCCCAGGAAGAGTAGCTGCTGCCTTAGAAGTTAATCTGCTATATTACCAGAATTGACTGTTGTTTCCAAGTGTGTGTTTGGTGTATCTACTCTAAGATATGCTGGAGGAGCACTTAAAGAGTCAGGGCTTGATCTGGTGGTGTCAGGGACTGAGGATCAAAAGGAGCCATCTCATCAAAAGGGGATTGAAGTGTGTGTGTGTGTGTGTGTGTGTGTGTGTGTGTGTGTGTGTGTGTGTGTGTGTGTGTGTGTATAGGGGCTATAGGGATCACAGCTGAACTCCTACAGCGTTGGCCTCAGAAGCTCAAACAGTCTGTCAAAGTGTGAACGCTGACAGACAGATCAGTGAGGATGAGCTCTCTCTCTTTCTCGCTCTCTCAAATACCTCATACTGTCAACCTCTTTCTCTCTCAAATACCTCATACTGTCAACTCTCTCTCTCAAATACCTCATACTGTCAACCTCTCTCTCTCTCAAATACCTCATACTGTCAACCTCTCTCTCTCTCTCTCAAATACCTCATACTGTCAACTCTCTCTCTCAAATACCTCATACTGTCAAACTCTTTCTCTCTCAAATACCTCATACTGTCAACTCTCTCTCTCAAATACCTCATACTGTCAACCTCTTTCTCTCTCAAATACCTCATACTGTCAACCTCTTTCTCTCTCAAATACCTCATACTATCAACCTCTCTCTCTCTCAAATACCTCATACTGTCAACTCTCTCTCTCAAATACCTCATACTGTCAACCTCTTTCTCTCTCAAATACCTCATACTGTCAACTCTCTCAAATACCTCATACTGTCAACCTCTCTCTCTCTCAAATACCTCATACTGTCAACTCTCTCTCTCAAATACCTCATACTGTCAACCTCTCTCTCTCTCAAATACCTCATACTGTCAACTCTCTCTCTCAAATACCTCATACTGTCAACCTCTCTCTCTCTCAAATACCTCATACTGTCAACCTCTTTCTCTCTCAAATACCTCATACTATCAACCTCTCTCTCTCTCAAATACCTCATACTGTCAACTCTCTCTCTCAAATACCTCATACTGTCAACCTCTCTCTCTCTCTCTCTCTCTCTCTCTCAAAGACCACTCATACTGTCAACCTCCATCTCTCTCTCTTTCGCTCTCAAATACCTCATACTGTTAACCTCTCTCTCTCTCTCTCTCTCTCTCTCTCTCTCTCACATAGTCTTCTCAGACAGACCTGTCATTGACCTTCCACTTAAAAAAGCTCACTAATCTTCACAAACTTCCATCAGCAACTAATGATCTCTTACAGATCTCCCTCTCACTGCTCCTCCTTCTTTCCTATCCTACTGAGCACCCAGCCCAGGGCAGCTCTAGCCCAGCGGTGGCCTATATGCTTTTACCATCTAATAGCCGTGACCTTCAGGGTCTGCATGTCAGAGCAGGCAGAAAGGCCTGGACGTTTATTAGAGCCTTTTACACACATACACAGAGTAAAGCAATAACGGTCAGAGGCACGGCTGGGACAATACAGCTGATGAACAGGGAAACACAGAGCTGTCTCACATACCACGGCTCCACCTCATTGAGCTTTGATAAGATGGATGACTGTCTATGGGATTTGTCTGAGATTTAAATATATATATTCATTAAGTTCATAAATTAAAACAACATCACATACCCTAGCGGTTAGAGCATTGGGCCAGTAAACGAAAGGTCGTAAGTTTGAATCCCCGAGCTGACAAGGTGAAAAATCTGTCTGTGCCCTTGAGCAAGGCACTTAACCATAATTGCTCCTGGGTCTGCCACAACTAAAGAATCATTGTTGAATCGGAAAAGACACGTATCCCAAAAGGATCAGGTGATTGCATGTGCTGAAAGGAATGAGGTGGGTAGATAACTAAGTGTGTCATCGTAGCAAAGTATTTATAAACAAAAAATCTGATCTCTTAAAATTCCGTCCTATTATCTATACAATAAGCCATAATTGATTTTGTCCCAATAGGCCTTGCATATTCCCACGTTCAAGGAGCTTTCCGTTTGATTGGGTTATTTTGCCTAAAAACCTTTAGCCCCACCTATAGAAAGCAAAAAACAACTGTATTTATTTGAAGGCTATAGCCTTGAAATAATATAACCTTAGGCGCCCTGTCTGGCTCCTGACCTATTTAGAGTATTTATATGCTGTATTTATATGACATGTAGCTTATTTGAAATTATGTTCACTTCTTACATTCACCTTTCATGTTTATTCAAATACTTTTCATTGAAATCCATATGGTTTGGTTTCAATACCTAAAAATCAATTTGTAGGTTCAGGTAGTCACAAAAATAGATGGGCGTGTGAATTTGGAGCTGCAGTGTCACGTTCTTGCAAATGAGCGGACCAAGGCGCAGCGTGAGTATAGTTCCACATATTTATTTAAGTGAAACTAACAAAACAAAATAACAAAACTTACAAAGACCGTGAGGACGTAGTGCCCAAACACACTAACAATCAATCAAAATCCCACAAAACACAGGTGGGGAAATAACTACCTAAATATGATCCCCAATCAGAGGCAATGATAAACAGCTGCCTCTAATTGGGAACCATATTAGCACCAACATAGAAATAACATACTAGATCACCCCCTAGTCACACCCTGACCTACTACACCATAGAGAACCAAGGGCTCTCTATGGTCAGGGCGTGACAGTACCCCCCCCCCCAAAGGTGCGGACTCCGGCCGCAAAACCTGAAACCAAATGGGGAGGGTAGGGGGGGTGATTAGTGTCGGTGGCAGCTCCGGTGCAGGTTGTAGCCCCCACCCAGACCCCGGATCCGGCCATCGTGCCGGGCTGAACGGCGTGCCTGGACTGGGCATCGGCACAAAGGAGGACTCCGGCCATGGAGCTGGGTTGGACGCCGTGCCTTGACTGGGCACCGGCGCAAAGGAGGGCTCCAGCCATGGAGCTGGGTTGGACGCTGTGCCTGGACTGGGCACCGGGGCAGAAGAAAGATCCGGCCATGGAGCAGACTGGACGCCGTGCATGGACTGGGCATCGGCGCGGAGGAAGGCTCCCGCCCTGGAGCTGGACTGGACGCCGTGCCTGGACTGGGCACTGGCGCAGAAGAAGGCTCCAGCCTTGGAGCTGGACTGGACGCCTTGCCTGGAAGCTCCGGACCGTTGACAGTCGCTGGAGGTTCCGGACTGTTGACCGTCGCTGGAGGTTCTGGACCGTGGACCGTCGCTGGAGGTTCCGGACTGTGGACTGGGGACACGCACTTCAGGGCGAGTGCGAGGAGCAGGCACAGAACGTACCGGACTGGGGAGGCGCACTGGAGGCCTGATGCGTGGAGCCGGCACAGGTGGCACCGGACTGGTAACATGCACTTCAGGGCGAGTGCGAGGAGCAGGCACAGGACGTACCAGACTGGGGACACGCACTTCAGGGCAAGTGCGAGGAGCAGGCACAGGACGTACCGGACTGGGGAGGCGCACTGGAGTCCAGATGCGTGGAGCCGACACAGGTTTCACCAGACAGCTAACCGGTTCTTCTGGTCGAATGTTGAGCAGAACACACTTGCACAACATCTCTCTCATCTCTCTCTCTCCCAACTTCTCCATTGCCTCCCTGACAGTCTCTGGCTCTTCCCGCGGCTCAGCCGCCAGCTCCATGTGCCCCCCCCCCAAAAGAAATCTTGGGGTTTCTGTGGCCGTGGTCTGGCGACACGCTCCTCCAGAGTTTGCCATTCGGGCTCTGGCACTCTCCTCGACTCGACCGGCCACCCCTTGTGCCCCCCCCCAAAAATTTTTGGGGGGTTGTCCTTGGGCTTTCTGTGGCAGCAAACCCTGGCGTCGTTGCTGTCCTCCATTATTACCTTCCGTCTGCCGCCAAGGAAGGGTTTCGCATCCACCCATCACTTCTTCCCATGTCCAAAACTCCTTTACCTGGTGAACACGCTGCTTGGTCCTGGTTTGGTGGGATATTCTGTCACGTTCTTGGAAATGAGCGGACCAAGGTGCAGCGTGAGTATAGTTCCACATATTTATTTAAGTGAAACTAACAAAACAAAATAACAAAACTTACAAAGACCGTGAGGACGTAGTGCCCAAACACACTAACAATCAATCAATATCCCACAAAACACAGGTGGGGAAATAACTACCTAAATATGATCCCCAATCAGAGGCAACGATAAACAGCTGCCTCTAATTGGGAACCATTTTAGCACCAACATAGAAATAAACATACTAGATCACCCCTAGTCACGCCCTGACCTACTACACCATAGAGAACCAAGGGCTCTCTATGGTCAGGGCGTGACATGCAGTTTATTTTTTCATGTGAGCACGGAGCGGTTTTTAGTGGGGCTGTAGGGAAGCACATGGAGTGCCATGAGCGATGAGCGGAATTTCCAACCGCTCAACTTCACTCACATGCTCTGGTATTAATACACATTGTGTGAAATAGAACAAATGTAAGCACCCATAAATGTTTTTTATTTGATTAAGAAATGAAATGTCTTTTAAACACAGGGTTGCATTGGGGGAAAGCAGACTAGAAGAAGAGCTACAAAATGGTGCAAATTATGAAATGTACAAAATCTACAAAGAATCTGAATTTACCTGTTGTCTCAGCCCAGTCTCTCTGTTCTGCCTTAGTATGGGGAAATACTGCTAGTCACTCAGTTTATATCCTGCATCAACAACACTCTGGGCCTCAGGTTTACAGTCTAAAAATAATATCTGGGTTACAATGCATTGCTGAGCCAACTTTCCCCCCCGAAAAAAGTTTCAGGAAACCGCCTTTACGCTGCATTGCCATGGTTACTAACCACATGTGCAGTGAGATAGGGGTGACTAGTCAAACTAAGACCCCAAGATCATCCTCTTCCCAACTTAAACGGGAAGTACCAGCGTCTATTCAATGCTGATCGGACCAATCAGAATCCATGCTTCAAGATTGTATTGATCACGCGGACTGGGATATGTTCCAGGTTGCCTCTGAGAACAACATTGACCTATACACTGACACGTGGACTGAGTTAATCAGGAAGTGTATAGGCAATGTTGTTCCCACTGTGACTATTAAAACTTACCCAAATCAAAAACCGTGGGTATATGGCAGTATTCGCAAAAACATTAAAGTGCGAACCACTGCATTTAACCCACGGCAAGGTGACTGGGATTATGATTGAATACAAACAGTGCAGCTACGCCGTCCGAAAGGCAATCAAACAGGCAAAACATCAGTCCCGAAACAAAGTGGAGTCGCAATTCAAAAGCTCAGACAAAAGACATACCTGGCAGGGACTCAAAGACAATCACGGATTACAAAGGGAAAACCAGCCACCGACCCGGCCCTCTCACAAGGACTGTGGACTCTCATTCTCCATGGACGACGTGAGTAAGACATTTAAGATTGTTAACCTTCGTAAGGCTGCTGGCTCAGATGGCATCCCAACTGCATCCTCAGAGCATGTGCAGACCAGCTGCCTGGAGGGTTTATAGACATATTCAATATCTCCCTACCCCAGTCTGCTGTCCCCACTTGCTTGTCCACCATTGTTCCTGTACCCAAGAAAGCAAAGGTAACTGAACTAAATGACTATTGCCCCGTAGCACTCACTTCTGTCATCATGAAGTGCTTTGAAAGGCTAGTTAAGGATCATATCACCTCCACTTTACCTGACACCCTAGACCCACTTCAATTTTCATACCGCCCCAATAGATCCACAGACAATGCTATCGCCACTGCCCTATCCCATCTGGACAAGAGGAATACCTACAGTTGAAGTCGGAAGTTTACATACACTTGGGTTGGAGTCATTAAAACTCGTTTTTCATCCCCTCCAATAATTTCTTGTTAACAAACTATAGTTTTGGCAAGTCGGTTAGGACATCTACTTTGTGCATGACACAAGTAATTTTCCCAACAATTGTTTACAGACAGATTATTTCACTTGTAATTCACCGTATCACAATTCCAGTGAGTCAGAAGTTTACATACACTAAGTTGACTGTGCCTTTAAACAGCTTGGAAAATTCCAGAAAATGTTGTCATGGCTTTAGAAGCTTCTGATAGGCTAAATGACATCATTTGAGTCAATTGGAGGTGTACCTGTGGATGTATTTCAAGGCCTACCTTCAAACTCTGTGCTTCTACACCTGCATTGCTTGCTCTTTGGGGTTTTAGGCTGGGTTTCTGTACAGCACTTTGAGATATCAGCTGATGTAAGAAGGGCTATATAAATACATTTGATTTGATTTAATTTGATTCTTTGCTTGACATCATGGGAAAATCCAAAGAAATCAGCCAAGACCTCAGAAAAAAATTGTAGACCCCCACAAGTCTGGTTCATCCTTGGGAGCATTACGACGTTCATCTGTACAAACAATAGTACGAAAGTATAAACACCATGGGACCACGCAGCTGTCATACCGCTCAGGAAGGAGACGCGTTCTGTCTCCTAGAGATGAACGTACTTTGGTGCGAAAAGTGCTAATCAATTCCAGAACAACAGCAAAGGACCTTGTGAAGATGCTGGAAGAAACAGGTACATAAGTATCTATATCCACAGTAAAACGAGTCCTACATCAACATAACCTAAAAGGGCTCTCAGCAAGGAAGAAGCCTCTGCTCCAAAACCACCATAAAATAGCCAGACTACTGTTTGCAACTGCACATGGGGACAAAGATCGTACTATTTGGAGAAATGTCCTCTGGTCTGATGAAACAAAAATAGAGCTGTTTTGCCATAATGACCATTGTTATGTTTGGAGGAAAAAGGGGGAGGCTTGCAAGCCAAAGAACACCATCCCAACCGTGAGGCACGGGGGTGGCAGCATCATGTTGTGGGGGTTCTTTGCTGCAGGAGGGACTGGTGCACTTCACAAAATAGATGGCATCATGAGGTAGGAAAATTATGTGAATATATTGAAGCAACATCTTAAGACATCAGTCAGGAAGTTAAAGCTTGGTCACAAATGGGTCTTCCAAATGGACAATGACCCCAAGCATACTTCCAAAGTTGTGTCAAAATGGCTTAAGGACAACAAAGTCAAGGTATTGGAGTGGCCATCACAAAGCCCTGACCTCAATCCCATAGAACATGTGTGGGCAGAACTGAAAAAGTGTGTGCGAGCAAGGAGGCTTACAAACCTGACTGAGTTACACCAGTTCTGTGAGGAGAAATGGGCCAAAATTCACCCAACTTATTGTGGGAAGGTTATCTGAAAAGTTTGACCAAAGTTAAACAATTTAAAGGCAATGCTACCAAATACTAATTGAGTGTATGTAAACTTCTGACCAACTGGGAATGTGATGAAATAAATACAAGCTGAAATAAATCATTCTCTCTACTATTATTCTGACATTACACATTCTTAAAAGAAAGTGGTGATCCTAACTGACCTAAGACAGGGCATTTTTACTAGGATTAAATGTCAGGAATTGTGAAAAACTGAGTTTGAATGTGTTTGGCTAAGCTGTATGTCAACTTCCGACTTCAACTGTATGTAAGAATGTTGTTCATTGACTACAGCCTACAACACCAAGCTCATCATTAAGCCCTGGGCCCTGGGTCTGAACCTCACCCTGTGCAACTGGGTCCTGGACTTCCTGACGGGCCACCCCCAGGTGGTGAAGGTAGGAAACAACACCTCCTCTAAGCTGATCCTCAACACAGGGGCCCCACAAGGGTCCGTGCTCAGCCCCCTCCTTTACTCCCTGTCCACCCATGACTGTGATAACTGCGCGGCCACGCACGCCTCCAACTCAATCATCAAGTTTGCAGACGAGACAACATTAGTAAACCTGATTACCAACAATGATGGGACAGCCTAAAGGGAGGAGGTGAGAGCCCTGGTGGAGTGGTGCCAGGAAAACAATACCCTCTTCCTCAACAAAATGAAGGAGGTGATCGTGGACTTCAGGAGACTGCAGAGGGAGCACACCCCCATCCACATCGACGGGACCGCAGTGGAGAAGGTGGAAAGCTTTAAGTTCCTCGGCGTACACATCACTGACAATCTGAAATGGTCCACCCACAGACAGACAGGCGCAACAGTGCTTCTTCAACCTCAGGAGGCTAAAGCAATTCGGCTTGGCCCCTAAGACCCTGAGAAGCTTTTACAGATGCACAATTGAGAGCATCCTGTCGGGCTGTATCACTGCCTGGTACGGCAACTGCATCACCCGGAACCGCAGGGCTCTCCAGAGGGTGGTGGGGTCTGCCCAACGCATCCCCGGGTGCACACTGCCTGCTTTCCAGGACACCTACAGCACCTGATCTCACAGGAAGGCCAAAAAGATCATCAAGGACATCAACCACCCGAGCCACGGCCTGTTCACCCTACTATCATCCAGAAGGCGAGGTTAGTACAGGTACATCACAGCTGGGACCAAGAGAATAGAAAACAGCTTCTATCTCAAGGCCATCAGACTGTTAAATAGCCATCACTAGCCAGCCTCCACACAGTACCCTTCCCTGAACTTAGTCACTGTCACTAGCTGGCTACCAACCGGTTACTCAACCCTGCACCTTAGAGGCTGCTGCCCTATGGAGATAGACATGGAACACTGGTCAATTTAATAACGTTTACATACTGTTTTACTCATTTCATATGTACAGTGCCTTCGGAAAGTATTCAGACCCCTTGACTTTTTCCACATTTTGTTACGTTACAGCCTTATTCTAAAATGTATTAAATCGTTTTTTCCCCTCATCAATCTACACACAATACCCCTATTTAAAAAAACAAATGAAATTCTATTATAATACCTACAAATGTGTAATATCACATTCACATAAGTATTCAGACCCTTTACTCAGTACTTTGTTGAAGTACCTTTGGCAGCGACTACAGCCTCAAGTCTTTTTGGGTATGACGCTACAAGCTTGGCACACCTGCATTTGGGGAGTTTTTCCCATTCTTCTCTGCAGATCCTCTCATGCTCTGTCAGGTTGGATAGGGAGTTTCACTGCACAGCTATTTTTAGGTCTCTCCAGAGATGCTCGATCGTGTTCAGTCCGGGCTCTGGCTGGGCCACTCAAGGATATTCAGAGAAATGTCCCAAAGCTACTTCAGCGTTACCTTGTCTGTGTGCTTCAGGTCATTGTCATATTGGAAGGTGAACCTTCGCCCGAGTCAGTGGTCCTGAGTGCTCTACAGCAGGTTTTCATCAAGGATCTCTCTGTACTTTGCTCCATTCATCTTTCCCTCGATCCTGACAAGTCTCCCAGTCCCTGCCGCTGAAGAACATCCCCACAGCATGATGTGCTGCCACCACCATGCTTCACTGTAGGGATGGTGCCAGGTTTCCTCCAGACGTGACGCTTGGCATTCAGGCCAAAGAGTTCAATCTTGGTTTCATCAGATCAGAGAATCTTGTTTCTCATGATCTGAGAGTCTTTGGGTGCATTTTGGCAAACTCCAAGCAGCTGTCATGTGCCTTTTAATGAAGAGTGGCTTCCGTCTGGCCACTTTATCATGAAGGCCTGATTGGTGGAGTGCTGTAGAGATGGTTGTCATTCTGTAACGTTCTCTCATGTCCACAGAGGAACTCTAGAGCTCTGTCAGAGTGACCATCAGATTCTTGTTCACCTCCCCCGATTGCTCAGTTTGGCCAAGCGGCCAGGTCTCGGAAGAGTCTTGGTCATTCCAAACTAATTCCATTTAAGAATGGTGGAGGCCACTGTGTTCTTGGCGACCTTTTAGTACACTTCCCCAGATTTGTGCCTTGACACGATTCTGTCTCGGACGTCTACGGACAATTCCCTTTTGTTCTGACATGCACTGTCAACTGTGGGACCTTCTATGGACAGTTGTGTGCCTTTCCAAATTATGTCCAGGTGGACTCCAATCAAGTTGTAGGAACAGTTCAGTGTGTCAAATCGGAGGGCCTGTTGTCCGGACCTCTGGCAGTCTCTATGGGGGTGCCACAGGGTTCAATTCTCGGGCCGACTCTTTTCTCTGTATACATCAATGATGTCGCTCTTGCTGCTGGTGATTCTCTGATCCACCTCTACGCAAATGACACCATTCTGTATACCTCTGGCCCTTCTTTGGAACCTGTGTTAACAAACCTCCAGACGAGCTTCAATACCATACAACTTTCCTTCCGTGGCCTCCAACTGCTCTTAAATGCAAGTAAAACTAAATGCATGCTCTTCAACCAATCGCTGCCCGCACTACTCTGGACGGTTCTGACTTGGAATATGTGGACAACTACAATTACTTAGGTGTCTGGTTAGACTGTAAACTCTCCTTCCAGATTCACATTAAGCATCTCCAATCCAAAATTAAATCTAGAATCAGCTTTCTATTTCGCAACAAAGCATCCTTCACTCATGCTGCCAAACATACTCTCGTAAAACTGACCATCCTACCGATCCTCGGCTTCGGCGATGTCATTTACAAAATAGCCTCCAACACTCTATTCAACAAATTGGATGCAGTCTATCACAGTGCCATCCGTTTTGTCTCCAAAGCCCCATATACTACCCACCACTGCGACCTGTATGCTCTCGTTGGCTGGCCCTCGCTTCATACTCGTCACCAAACCCACTGGCTCCAGGTCATCTACAAGTCTCTGCTAGGTAAAGCCCCGCCTTATCTCAGCTCACTGGTCACCATAGCAGCACCCACCCGTAGCACGTGCTCCAGCAGATATATCTCACTGGTCACCCCCAAAGCCAATTCTTCCTTTGGCCGCCTTTCCTTCCAGTTCTCTGCTGCCAATGACTGGAACGAACTGCAAAAATCACTGAAGCTGGAGACTCATATCTCTCTCACTAGCTTTAAGCACCAGCTGTCAGAGCAGCTCACAGATCATTGCACCTGTACATAGCCCATCTGTAAATAGCCCATCCAACTACCTCATCCCCATAATGTATTTATTTATTTATCTTGCTCCTTTGCACCCCAGTGTTTTTTATATAACTTAGCAAACATTTCTAAAAACATGTTTGCGCTTTGTTATTATAGGGTATTGTGTGTAGATTGCTGAGGATTTTTCTATTTAATCAATTTTAAAATAAGGCTGTACTGTGGGAAAAGTAAAGGGGCCTGAACACTTTTTGAATGCATTGTATAATGTTTTCTAGTCAATGCCACTCTGACATTGCATGTCCTAATATTGATATATTTCTTAATTATTTTACTTTTAGATTTGTGTGTATTGTTGTGAATTGTTAGATACTATGGCACTGTTGGAGCTAGGAACACAAGCATTTCGCTACATTCGCAATAACGTTTGCTAAATACGGGTATGCGACCAATAAAATCTTATTTTATTTTAATACAACCCTGCTAAAGCTACTGACAGATGTGTTAAAGCAGACGTTTCATATACCAGAGAGTACACCAGGCTGCATCAAATCCAGGCCGTGATTGGGAGTCCCATAGGGCGGCGCACAATTGGCCCAGCGTTGTCCGGGTTTGGCCGGGGTAGGCTGTCATTGTAAATAACAATTTGTTCTTAACTGACTTGCCTAGTTAAATAAAGTTTAAATCAAATAAATACAAATAAAAAGGTCATGACCCCCAGGTCTAGCCTATCTCTACAATGATTACTACCACCTTAACACTCAAGTTAAAGTTATGTTGAAAGAAATATGCAATGCCATTCATATCAATTTATCTACATTTCCAACATGATCTGTTTTAGTGATGATGGGGGATGGAAACTAAGGCAGGGCAATAACCAAGGCAAAAACCCTTCCACTCCCCCACTGGGTAGCTGCTAGTGTCAGAGAGTTCACAACACAACTCCCCCTCCCTCCCCCATACTTTCTTCCTCCTCTGTGTCCCCTCTCAACAACCTCACAGAGCAGCATCAGCATGATTGTGTATAGCCTGGTAGATACTGTAGACTGTGTATAGACTGGTAGATAGACTGTGTATAGCCTGGTAGATAGACTGTGTATAGACTGGTAGATAGACTGTGTATAGCCTGGTAGATAGACTGTGTATAGCCTGGTAGATATACTGTGTATAGCCTGCTAGATACACTGTGTATAGCCTGGTAGATAGACTGTGTATAGTCTGGTAGATATACTGTGTATAGCCTGGTAGATAGACTGTGTATAACCTGGTAGCGTAGATAGAGTGTTTGGTAGATATACTGTGTATAGCCTGGTAGATAGACTGTGCATAGCCTGGTAGATAGACTGTGTATAGTCTGCTAGATACACTGTGTATAGACTGGTAGATAGACTGTGTATAGCCTGGTAGATAGACTGTGTATAGTCTGCTAGATACACTGTGTATAGACTGGTAGATAGACTGTGTATAGCCTGGTAGCGTAGATAGAGTGTTTGGTCATTAGAGACTGTCTATTCGAACCTGTCACTCTCCCAGCCAGATACAGAGAAACTCATCCACCCCTTCAGCTTTTCTCGGATCGACGACAGCAATGCGCTGTTTGGGTGCCTCCCAGCTAAATCATTATTGAGGCTCCAACTAATCCAGAATAGTGCTGTCAGATCACATCACCCCATTCAGGCCCAAATCAATTGGCTACCGGTCAACTACAGGATAGACATACAAATCTTCACGCTTGTATTTAAAGCCTCAAATGGATTGAGCCCCACCTACCTCATCTCAATCAGCGAGCCACCTCACACTCTCCGCTCTGCTTCAAGTCCCCCAAGACACGTCTCCAAACTATGAGGGATTGAGCTGAGCTGTAGTCAATGAACAGCATTCTCACATAGGTGTTCCTTTTGTCCAGGTTGGAAAGGGCAGGGTGGAGTGCAATTGAGATTGCGTCATCTGTGGATCTGTTGGGGCGGTATGCGAATTGGAGTGGGTCTAAGGTTTCTGGGATAATGGTGTTAATGTGAGCCATGACCAGCCTTTCAAAGCACCTCATGGCTACCGACGGGAGTGCTACAGGGTGGTAGTCATTTAGGCAGGTTACCTTCGCTTTCTTGGGCACAGGCACTATGGTGGTCTGCTTGAAACATGTAGGTATTACAAACTCGGTCAGGGAGATGTTGAACATGTCAGTGAAGACACTTGCCAGTTGGTCCGCGCATGCTCTGAGTACACATCCTGGTAATCCGTCTGGCCCCGCGGCCTTGGGAATGTTTACCTGTTTAAAGGTCTTGCTCACATCGGCTACAGAGAGCGTGATCATACAGTCGTCCAGAACAGCTGGTGCTCTCAAGCATGCTTCAGTGTTGCTTGCCTCGAAGCGAGCATAAAAGGCATTTAGCTCATCTGGTAGGCTCGCGTTACTGGGTAGATCGTGGCTGGGTTTATCTTTGTAGTCCGTAATGGTTTTGCAAGCCCTGCCACATCCGATGAGTGTCAGAGCCAATGTACTAGAATTTAATCTTAGTCCTGTACTGACGCTTTGCCTGTTTGAAGGTTCGTCTGAGGGCATAGCGGGATTTCTTATAAGCGTCTGGATTAGTGTCCCACTCCTTAAAAGCAGCAGCTCTAGCCTTTAGCTTGGTGCATATGTTGCCTGTAATCCATGGCTTCTGATTGGGATATGTACGTACATTCACTGCAATTATTGTTGAAGCCGGTGACTGAGGTGGTATACTCCTCAATGTCGTTGGATGAACATATTCCAGTCTGTGCTAGCAAAACAGTCCTGTAGCGTAGCATCCGTGTCATCTGACCACTTCCGTATTGAGCGAGTCACTGGTACTTCCTGCTTTCATTTTTGCTTGTAAACAGAAATCAGGAGGATAGAATTATGGTCAGATTTGCCAAATGGAGGGCAAGGGAGAGCTTTGTATGCATCTCTGTGTGTGGAGTAAAGGTGGTCTAGAGTTTTTTCCCCTCTGCTTGCATATGTAATATGCTGGTAGAAATGTCCCTGGCCACTATGAGTGCCGCTTCTGGATGAGCATTTTCTTGTTTGCTTATGGCCTTATACAGCTCGTTGAGTGCGGTCTTAGTGCCAGCATCGGTTTGTGGCCATAAATAGACGGCTACAAAAAAATATAGGTGAAAACTCTTTTGGCAGATAGTGTGGTCTACAGCTTATCATGAGGTAGTCTACCTCAGGCGAGCAATACCTCGAGACTTCCTTAATATTAGACATCGCGCACCAGCTGTTATTGACTGATATACACACCCCCCCACCCCTCGTCTTACCAGACGTAGCTGTTCTGTCCTGTCAATGCACAGAAAACCCAGCCAACTGTATATTATCCATGTCGTCGTTCAGCCACAACTCGGTGAAACATAAGATATTGCGATTTTTAATGTCCCGTTGGTAGGATAGTCTCGAAAGGAGATCATCCAGTTTATTCTCTAGTGATTGCACGTTCTCCAATAGAACGGATGGTTGAGGCCGGTTACCCACGAGCTGATGAATTCTCACAAGGTATCTCGATCTCCGCCCCATGTATTTACGTCTTTTCTTCATGTGAATGACAGGGATTTGGGCCTGGTCTCGGAGAAGCATTATATCCTTTGCTTCGGACTCATTAAAGAAAAAATCCTCATCCTGTTCGAGGTGAGTAATCGTTGTTCTGATATCCAGATGATATTTTCGGTCATAAGAGACGGTAGCAGCAACATTATGTACAAAATAAGTTACAAACAATGCGAAAAAAACACTCAAAATATTAGCCCGGAAAACGGCAGCCATCCTCTCGGGCACCATTATTCAAGAACCAATTGCCTGGACTTGGAAACTCCTCTCCAGCCAGGCAGGTTGAAAGTTTAGCCAGGGTTGAACGTTTGTGAAACGAACAGGTCAGAACATATGGTCTGCTTTAAAGGTTTCGTGCAGCTGGAGAAACAGATTCCATTTGGCTTGACACAATTCCCAGTGGCACATTTACATAGACTCAGAGCAGAAGAGACACTGACGGTAAATGAAAGATATAGTGCAAGGACAATAGAATAATGCTGTGTTTGAGTCTTCACACCATATGAACTCAAAGTGGAAGTTTATCCAAAAGTCAGATTTCAAGCAAAAGATTTACAACTGGTGCTGCTTTTAGGAACTACACTGCACTGCTAGATACTTATGCTAGTTCTGAGACATAATCTACTAGCATGTTATTATGTTATTATTACTACTGTTACTGTACCTCTACTATCACTTCAATCATCAGCACTACAAACTACCACTTTAACTTCACTTTCAGCAGCACAATTACTACTTAACCAATGTAACTGTTTACTCAACCAAGTCTATTAATACTCCACATAGTATAGTATTGGCATGTGTGGGGCAGCAACAGTTAGCCAGGTGGATCAGTCACTCCAGCAGGCAGGCAGTCAGTGAGTCAGGTGGGTCAGTCACTCCAGCAGGCAGGCAGGCAGGCAGGCAGGCAGGCAGGCAGGCAGGCAGGCAGGCAGGCAGGCAGGCCTCCTCAGTGAGCTGTGCAGCTGTGCTACTGACAGATCCACACAGGGCAGCGTGCAGCCGCCCTCTCCAGTCTCTCACATCAAAGGGCCTGTCCGCAGCTCCCCTGTAGCCCCCTAGCCCGCTACTTCAAAAGGCCTCTCAGCGCATCACAGGCAGATTCCCATCAAAGGCAGGGATGGCTGCTCACCCATACAGGCAGGCAGATATTAAAAGCACGTTATTGGAGGGAAGATGAGAGGAGAGGGTATGGAGGAGAGGATATCTAGGTTAAATAATCTCTCCCTGTCTCTCTCTCTTTCTCTCTCTGTCCTTCCCTAACTCTGTCTTTTACTCGCTCTATTCTCTCTCTCTCTCCCCCTTTCACTATATCCCTCTCTCCATCCTTCTCTCTCTCCCCATCTGGGAGATTCTGAGTGTCCAGGCATGGCAGGACAGGGTGATTAAAATGTGAAGGAGTCCAGCAGCAGCAGCTCAGAGATGGTGTAGTTTGGCAGGACTCAGTGGTGCTCTCTCCCCCAGATTTGGGTGGGTCAGGTCTCAGGTCATTTAATGTAAGCCATGGGCTACACAGCCGATTCACACTTGAAATTACCCCTATGAGCCGCAAGTGGGTCTGAATGGCTACATTGTTGTCTATCGAGAGCTCTGACAAGCGCTAGTTCAATGAGAGCCTTAGGGGTTGGAATAATTTGACCAAATGCATGGGATTTGCAAGTGCAGATTGCCACTGCTGCCCAACACTCATTGTCAGGTCCAGCTAGGAGGCTTCCAGACTAGTCTGACCAGTCAAACCGTCATTGCTTCTGTTTAAAACACCAGTTGAACCAGATACACTTCTTACATGTTCCAGTGTAATACAGTGTTTGAAATGATTAACAACGGCACACCCATCCCGCTCGGCACAGATGTCAATTCAACGTCTATTCCACGGTGATTCAACGTAATTTAATTGAAATGACATGGAAACAACGTTCATTCAACCAGTGTGTGCCCAGTGGGACAGCTCTTTAATCTTATTTTCATTCTCTTTTATATTATATAATTCAGTGTTTCCTTGGTTAACACAAACACTTTAGATTACATCAACAGATTCACTTCAGCATGTATACCCATTTCCATAAATGTCATGCTTGTTGCAGCTCATATGTGCAGCTTGTTGTTATTGAAAAGCGGCAGCGGCGGTTCAGTCATGATACCTCTCTGTGCATTATCCCAACTCATTAGAGTTAATGTCCAGACGTCAGAAGAATGTTTTATGGACTCTTGAGGAATTACTCTCAGCACAAGTCAGTCAGTGTTGTGCAGTGCAGCCGGGAAGATAAGGGGCTATATTCTTAAGGGGGGCAGACTGCCTCAGAAGGGCTTAGGCCCAGTGTGGTGAATTAAATTGAACGCCCAGACTGAATTAGTTCAAAGCAGACTGAGACCCATTCTATGAAACTGAACAATTAGGAGGATTAAAATAATAATTCTTCAGGGGGGGTGTAGCTGCATTATTGTTGCCACGGCAGCAGCAGCACCCAGCAGTAGGGGTGATGGTGGGGGGGCATGGAGGGTGGCTTTATGTTGCTTGCATATGAAAAGTGATGGCTGGCCGAGAGAAATGTAATACACTTTGTGAAAGAGAGAGGTCAACACAATCGCAAACACTATATATTGTAGGCCTACGCTTCACTCTTCAGTTTGCATGTAGTGGGGGTTTTATGATTAGAGGGATGCGGACGCAACACATGTCAAGACATGGACCATTCACTCCCTTTGTAGGTATTTTATATAAAGTATTTTGTATCTATTATAACGATATACAATAAATGTTGTTTTATACAATAATATTATATTTTTACACAGTACAGTGCATTCGGAAAGTATTCAGAGCACTTTACTTTTTCCACATTTTGTTACGTTACAGCCTTATTCTAAAATGTATTGAATTGTTTTTTTTCCTCATCAATCTACACACAATACACCATAATGACAAAGCAAAAGCAGGTTTTTAGAAATGTTTGCGAATTAATAAAACATTTAAAACTGAAATTTCACATTTACATAAGTATTCAGACCCTTTACTCAGTACTTTGTTGAAGCACCTATGGCAACGATTACAGCCTTGTGTCTTCTTGGGTATGACGCTACAAGGTCGGCACACCTGTATTTGGTGGTTTTCTCCCATTCTTCTTTGCAGATTATCTCAAACTCTGTCAGGTTGGATGGGGAGTGTCGCTGCACAGCTATTTTTATTTTCAGGTCTCTCCAGAGATGTTCGATCGGGTTCAAGTCTGGGCTCTGGCTGGGCCACTCAAGGACATTCAGAGACTTGTCCCAAAGCAACCCCTGCGTTGTCTTGGCTGTGTGCTTAGGGCCGTTGTCCTGTTGGAAGGTGAACCTTCGCACCAGTCTGAGGTCCTGAGCGCTCTGGAGAAGCTTTTCATCAAGGATCTCTCTGTACTTTTCTCCATTCATCTTTCCCTCAAGTCTCCCGGTCCCTGCTGCTGAAAAACATCCCCACAGCATGATGCTGCCACCACCATGCTTTACCGTAGGAATGGTGCCAGGTTTCCTCCAGACGTGACACTTGGCCTTCAGGCCAAAGAGTTCAATCTTGGTTTCATCAGACCAGAGAATCTTGTTTCTCATGGTCTGAGAGTCCTTTAGGTGCCTTTTGGCAAACTCCAAGCAGGCTGTCATGTGCCTTTTACTGAGGAGTGGCTTCCGTCTGGCCACTCTACCCTAAAGGACTTACCGTTGGAGTGCTGCAGAGAGGGTTGTCCTTCTGGAAGGTTCTCCCATCTCCACAGATGAACTCTGGAGCTCTGTCAGAGTGACCATCGGGTTCTTGGTCACCTCCCTGACCAAGGCCCTTCTCCCCAGTTTGGCCAGGCGGCCAGCTCTAGGAAGAGTCTTGGTAGTTCCAAACGTCTTCCATTTAAGAATGATGGAGGCCACTATGTTCTTGGGGACCTTTAATGCTGCAGAAATGTTATGGTACCCTTCCCCGTATCTGTGCCTCGACACTATCCTGTCTTGGAGCTCTACGGACATTTCCTTTGACCTCATGGCTTGTTTTTTTGTTTTTGACAGATGTGTGCCTTTCCAAATCATGTCCAATCAATTAAATTTACCACAGGTGGACTCCAATCAAGTTGTAGAAACATCACAAGGATGATCAATGGAAACAGGATGCACCTGAGCTCAATTTCAAGTCTCATTGCAAAGGGTCTGAATACTTATGTAATAAGGTATTTTTGTTTTTTATTTTTAATACATTTGCAAACATTTCTAAAAAACAGTTTTTGCTTTGTCATTATGGGGTATTGTGTGTAAGGCTGTAACGTAACAAAATGTGGAAAAAGTGAAGGGGTCTGAATACTTTCCAAATGTACTGTATATTTAGTAAATCCTAGAAAAATAAAATACAAATGTACCCAGTTAAGACAATATGGTATAAGAGGGAAGGGATAGCCCACTTCAATCCCAGACGCACAGACACAGTGGAGGTGGGTTAGGAACTCTGGGCTTACTGGCCGGCTGGCTGGCTGACTGGCTGGATGGCTTATTGTCTGGCTGGCAGGCTGGATGGATGGCTGACTGTCTGGCCGGCTGAGTCATTGGCTGGCTGGTTGGCCGGCTGACTGACGGACTGGCTGCTGGCTGATTATCTGGCTGGCTGACTGACCGACTGACTGACTGGCTGGCTGGCTGGTTGACTGACTGGCTGGCGAGCTGGTTGGATGGATGTCTGACTGGCTGACTGACTCGCTGGCTGGCTGGAGTACTGGCTGACTGACTCGCTGGCTTGGTGCAGCAGCAGCCACAATCCCCCTGTCATCCACCTGTGTGTAAAAGGCCCTTTGTCAGAGCGGTCTAATTTGATCTGACGCACCCTACACATGGAACAGCTCAGCGGCTCCACTCACTACTACTGATTATACAGAGAGAGAGGGAGAGGGAAAGAGAGACGAAGAAAGACGGAGGGAGAGAGGGAGCGTGCCATTAACAGTCAGCTGAGGGGAGTATAGCAGAGTAGTGCTGAGAGTGGAGTGTGGCGCCCGAGCATGAGGCTGTCAGGGAGGTTTACCTCATGCAAAACCCAGGGCTAGGCTAGCTCCCAGACTCTCCGAATAGGTTTTCATTTAAAGTGGCACTCTAGTCTACTTTTCACCTCATTTAACACTTGATTTAATTAACAAAAGTCACATCTCAATAGCAGTGGGGGGGGGGGCTTTCCTCTTTTGTTCTCTATTGCTCCTCTATTGCTCCTCAAGCAAGGAGGAGGCAGATGACATCACGGATTCCCATTAGACCAACTCATTGAATGCCCTACTCCTTTAAGTTTGCAGTTGTGTCTTAATAAAAACACTATTTTGACGCAAAGATTTTTTTTTTACCCTTTAGTGTGTCTACTTTACTGTATTTATACTTGGGATATCGCTTTTCAACTGTAAAAGTAAACAAATCGCTGGAGGACGTCTTTAAGCTGTACCCCAAGGAGGAAGGATCATAGTTTGCTGGTCCCTGTCACAAATAAGGACAAACACTAGTCTAATCAACCTCTACTCATCCCGCTAACCTCCTCTTCCTAACCATTACCAATAGCGGCTCCACTCTCCCCTTCACCAGTGCTCCTGAGTGGCGCAGCAGTCTAAGGCACTGCATCTCAGTGCTTGAGGCGTCACTACAGACACCCTGGTTCGTATCCAGGCTGTATAACAACCGGCTGTGATTGGGAGTCCCACAGGGCAGCGCACAATTGTCCAGCGTCGTCCGGGTTTGGCTGGTGTAGGCCGTCATTGTAAATAAGAATTTGTTCTTAACTGACTTGCCTAGTTAAATAAAGGTTAAAACATTTTTTGAAATAATAATAATGCCCGTGCCCGAAGGAGCCAGGGCTCTGCTTACAGTATGGCTGAGCTAGAAAGACATGGGACTAGTATCCCTGTGTGTAGCTGCAGCTAGACCTGGGTTATGAAACCCAATAGATAATGGGATAGATCATCAGCCCTGTCGGTCTTTCACTGATGGTAATAAAGACAACTATCACTACAGTAAAGTTAGATCACCCATATCACTTCTCTGCTTTGAGCGGTTGGACACAAACCACAACAACCAACACAACACATCACTCTGACTGTGACCCAGAGGGCAAAAATGTGGTGAAATATATACAGTGTATTTTCCCACAAACCTCATGCCATTCTAATTTCTACCTACAATATTTCATCCCCTCTCTCTGTCTGTCATCATTTGTAATACAAATTACAGTAGAAAGTACGATATTATCACCATACTTAGGTACCGATACGATATGCATTGATTTTATTGTAATTTGATGTTGTAAACATATTGCTCACTATATGTCTGCTGCAGAGAGACATAAGAGAGCCATGAGAAAAAGAGATTTGATCAGTCAGGTAAATAAAAAAGTGCTGAAAACATTTTGGATTATTTTTTAAAAGAAGATACCGAACAAGCTATAGGATGAAAAATACCAGTGTTTTGGCACAGCTACAGCCGACTAGCACTAGCATAGTAGCGAAAATACATAGCAAGATTTTTGGGGGTATTATAATTTATTTCATTTTTTACAAATCGATAAGTGGAGTCAAAATTCGATATAATATCGTCCCAAAATAATATTTCTTATGTAACTGTATCGATTCCCCTCATGAATAACCAGGATTTTCATTGTTACCCCAGAAAGAATATGCTGAGTTACTGAACTATGACCCCACGTCAACACCAGAACATCTCTCTTTCTTCTCTCAGTGCCACTTTCATTCTCTCTCTCTCCTTTTCTCTCTCTCCCCCCCACTTACCTGGAACACCTTCCAGTTTCCACTCATATCAATTCCTCTTTGTCATACTTTGTTTTGCCATGGGATAAATTATCTCAACTACTTCACCACTTTTTCTAAGCTCAAACGACAAACAACGATGCTCCTCAAGTGAGGGAGTTAGAGTGACCTTTCCACTACTCAGTACTATTCACTATTAAAACAGGGAGCTACAGTGAGCGGGAGCAACAGTGAGCTCCAGAGTGTGTACCGGCCTGGTACAAGGGGACTACCCCTGGCCTGTTTGCGTTGACGCTGCGAGGGCTGTTTGCTGAAGCCCGACGGCACACACTGAAATTCCTCAAACGCACCCCTACCCCCACTCACCCCCCCCCCCCCCGTCACTGGCTGCCCAGACAGACAGACAGACAGACAGACAGACAGACAGACAGACAGACAGACAGACAGACAGACAGACAGACAGACAGACAGACAGACAGACAGACAGACAGACAGACAGACAGACAGACAGACAGACAGACAGATAGCTTGATAGATAGATAGATAGATAGATAGATAGATAGATAGATAGATAGATAGATAGATAGATAGATAGATAGATAGATAGATAGATAGATAGATAGATAGATAGACAGCGAGTAGGAACTCTGGGGTCAAGACCAAACGCCCCTCCAGGGCCATGGCGACTCTAGTCAGACACAGCAATAAGGAGGAATGAACACCCCCTCCAGACATGTAGGAACGGGCCATACACTTGATCCTCTCAGCATGAGGAACGATCCCATCAATGTCAAAGCAACATTATATTAGCCTCCTCTCAACCGGAGGTCATGGAATATTATAATGAAGTTGTGATTTTGGGCATATGGTTGTTTGGTGATCACACCAGTCATGTGTACACTATGCATTCACATTAGGAGGATAATATCTAATGAAATCAAATGAGTGCACTCTATGTGTGTGTGTGTACTGTATGTGTGTGTACTGTATGTGTTGTGTGTACTGTATGTGTGTGTACTGTATGTGTGTGTGTACTGTATGTGTTGTGTGTACTGTATGTGTGTGTACTGTATGTGTTGTGTGTACTGTATGTGTATGTACTGTATGTGTTGTGTGTACTGTATGTGTGTGTACTGTATGTGTGTGTACTGTATGTGTGTGTGTGTACTGTATGTACTGTGTGTGTGTGTACTGTATGTGTTGTGTGTACTGTATGTGTGTGTGTACTGTATGTGTTGTGTTTACTGTATGTACTGTATGTGTGTGTGGATGTGTGCAAACACATGGCCTTTTGAGTTTTGAAGCAGTTGGATAATAAGAACATTCAGTTTGGGAACTCCCAGCGTATGGTTGCTGGGACATCCCCAGGGTCATGGGTTTATTTGTAAATATGTAATTTGAAATTATAAAAAAATATATATATAATATTAATGTACTTTGTGGGTTTTCCCCTAATGTCACCTTTAAATGTCTGTTTTAATTTATTTCACAACCCAAAATGTTTTATTTCAATGAGAACACTGGTTAGTTCAGGTCAAATTTCATAGCACAACCCAAAACCAACCAAATGAAGTCAGTGGTACTTAGAGGATGGAAATACAATCACACAATCATATCAGCTAACAACATATCAGGAAATAACAATGTCTACTTTCAGGTCCAAACGGCTGTTATATAGCTACTGGGAATAAAGAACAAATAGGAACATTTTGGATTCTTGGGCTCATCCCAAAGCAAATAGTTTATTCAACCTTGATTCACATTTTCCCACATAGTCGAGTGTGTTTATGCGTAGAATTTGGAATCTGGAAAAGGGCTTTGTTTTCTCATATTGTCCAGAGCCTAGTTAGTATATATACAGTGTTGGGTCTTCTCCCAGTGTTCAAGGCCTATGGGTAGTGTTTGGTCTCACCCTAAGACACTGTGGACTCTCTTTCTCCCAGTGTTGGAGGTCTATGCATAGATTTTAGTCCTGAAAGGCCGCGCATCCGTCACAAATGGCAACCTATTCCATATGTAGTGTACTACTTTTGACCAGGAACAATAGGTCTCCGGTCAAAAGTAGTGCACCATATAGGGAATAGGGTGCCATTTCGGATACATCCCCAGCCTCTGTCCAACAAGTGTCAACCCCACTCTGCCAAACACTGTCTCTTCACAAACAGCTCATCTTAACGCTCTTGACAACCACGGGAGATGAGTCCGGTTACACAAACATAGCCTGCTCACTCCTCCACAACTCTCAAACACTAGGTGAATCCATTCCGCCCTCCTCTCTCCTCACTCAGACGTTTTCCTTGGCCACCCTCTCTTCAGTTCCCTATCGAAAGATTTTCACAGAGTAAACTAACTGTCTCCAACAGAAGAGTTCTTCTAGTTTTCGTGCAGGTTTATGTTTATTGGGATGAGTCTTGTCCTGGAGGCAGAACTGAGCAATTTCCGCTAGATGGGCCACCTGCAAAGTTAAATTGTCTAAATTGTAAAAATGTATAAAAACAAAAATGTTAGGTTAAGGTTAGACATTAGGGTTAGCAGTGTGGTTAATGTTAGGGTTAAGGTTAGGTTTATGAGTTATTGTGGCTTTGCCAGCTAGTGACCACTCCAGAACAAGACTCATGATGAAAAATGCTAAACTGCTGTTTTTAAACTCTCGGTTCATATTCAACAAGACATATGCTACTGTACATTACCCGTGATTTTCCTCAGAAATGTTTTGTAATTCTACACTGAACCATAAAGTCTACACTGAGTAAATATTGTGGTGTGTAGGGGGAAAATGCATGGCCAGGGGTGCTGCGTGCCGTGCAGTGTGTCTCTGCTGTGAATGTCTCTCTAGACAGAGAGAGCCAGAGGAATCTGTGTCTGTGTACTACAATATCCTGTTTGGGCTTAGGCAGAGCAGACTGATCAGGCCCCAGGCTGCTTCTCTCCTCTCCTTTCCTCAGCCCAGCCTAACCCTATCCCTCTGCTCATGCATCACACTCATGCCCTGCTGCCTGGCCCAGACCAAAACACCAGGCTCTGTTATTGTCATTTTTTTTGCACGCACTTCTGCTCTGAAATGCTGCAACAAATCATGTGAGGTTACTTTCCATGTTTATGTGATTCATCATGTGAAAGGGGGAAAAAGAGACAGTTGACTGCATGCCAAAATGGAGACTTAGCAACAACAATATACACCAATATACACACATATACACACATATACACCAATATACAGCAATTAAAAACAAAACAACGAAGTAAAACAAATAATTTTTCCAGAGCCAATTATAGAAAGGGGTGTGAGGGCTGGGGTGTGTGTGTGTTTGATTTTACTATCCTTGTGGGGACCAGAAGTCCTCACAGGGTTATTAAAACAAGGAAAAATTGAAATAGGGATTAAGGCTAAGGTTAGGTTAAGGGTTAGGTTTAGGGGTTAGGGAACATAGGATTTTGTTTGGTCCCCACAAAGATAGTAAAACAAACGTGTGTATGTGTGCGTGTGTGTGTGTGTGCGTGTGTGGAAAGGCCAGCCTCTGTTTCTGCATGAAATGAAAACAGAGTTGCTCTGGCCTACAGCTCCACAGCCCCACGTCCGCCTGCTTCCCGTAAGGAGCAGAAAAACAGTCCTGGCCAGCGGCAGATACCTCACTTCCCAACAGCGTGAGTGCATTTCCTGAAACTGACAATGTTGTACGGGGGCCAGGCCAATGTGACAGGGGGCTGCCAGAGAGAGAGAGAGTGAGGCTGGAGATAAACCTGCAGTGGAGAGAACATCCTAATACACTGGGGCTGGCCTGTATCACTGGGCTGTATCACTGGGCTGTATCACTGGCCTGTATCACTGGGCTGTATCACTGGGCTGTATCACTGGCCTGTATCACTGGGCTGTATCACTGGCCTGTATCACTGGGCTGTATCACTGGCCTGTATCACTGGCCTGTATCACTGGGCTGTATCACTGGCCTGTATCACTGGGCTGTATCACTGGGCTGTATCACTGGCCTGTATCACTGGGCTGTATCACTGGCCTGTATCACTGGGCTGTATCACTGGCCTGTATCACTGGGCTGTATCACTGGCCTGTATCACTGGGCTGTATCACTGGGCTGTGTCACTGGGCTGTATCACTGGCCTGTATCACTGGCCTGTATCACTGGGCTGTATCACTGGCCTGTATCACTGGGCTGTATCACTGGGCTATATCACTGGGCTGTATCACTGGCCTGTATCACTGGGCTGTATCACTGGGCTGTGTCACTGGGCTGTGTCACTGGGCTGTGTCACTGGGCTGTGTCACTGGGCTGTATCACTGGGCTGTATCACTGGGCTGTATCACTGGGCTGTGTCACTGGGCTGTGTCACTGGGCTGTGTCACTGGGCTGTATCACTGGGCTGTATCACTGGGCTGTCTCACTGGTCTGTATCACTGGGCTGTGTCACTGGGCTGTGTCACTGGGCTGTATCACTGAGCTGTGTCACTGGTCTGTATCACTGGGCTGTATCACTGGGCTGTATCACTGGTCTGTATCACTGGGCTGTGTCACTGGTCTGTGTCACTGGGCTGTATCACTGGGCTGTGTCACTGGTCTGTATCACTGGGCTGTGTCACTGGTCTGTATCACTGGGCTGTGTCACTGGCCTGTATCACTGGGCTGTATCACTGGGCTGTATCACTGGGCTGTGTCACTGGTCTGTATCACTGGGCTGTATCACTGGCCTGTATCACTGGGCTGTATCACTGGGCTGTGTCACTGGCCTGTATCACTGGGCTGTATCACTGGGCTGTGTCACTGGCCTGTATCACTGGCCTGTATCACTGGCCTGTATGAATGGGCTGTATCACTGGCCTGTATGAATGGGCTGTATCACTGGCCTGTATCACTGGCCTGTATGAATGGGCTGTATCACTGGCCTGTATCACTGGCCTGTATGAATGGGCTGTATCACTGGCCTGTATCACTGGCCTGTATGAATGGGCTGTATCACTGGCCTGTATGAATGGGCTGTGTCACTGGCCTGTATGAATGGGCTGTGTCACTGGCCTGTATCACTGGCCTGTATCACTGGCCTGTATGAATGGGCTGTATCACTGGCCTGTATCACTGGCCTGTATGAATGGGCTGTATCACTGGGCTGTATGAATGGGCTGTATCACTGGCCTGTATCACTGGCCTGTATGAATGGGCTGTATCACTGGCCTGTATGAATGGGCTGTATCACTGGCCTGTATGAATGGGCTGTATCACTGGCCTGTATGAATGGGCTGTATCACTGGCCTGTATGAATGGGCTGTATCACTGGCCTGTATGAATGGGCTGTATCACTGGCCTGTATCACTGGCCTGTATGAATGGGCTAATCTCATCACACACTGACTGGGTATAAGGGCTGGAAAGACAACTGATGATCAAAGTCTGTTCTAAAATATCTATTCCAAAAGAACAGTGGCCTGTAGTTAGTGCCATCTTTATACACTTCTATAGAACAGATGTTGTTCACAGTTGGAAAACAGTCCTCTAATTTCTGACACGAAAAGTGAATCCTTTTGGACAGAAACTAAAAATCTATGTTTTTGATTTAAAAAATATATATTCAAAAAATGATTTTGATATTAAAGGATTTTGTGTCATTTTTCTCTGCACAACACTAATGGAAAAGAGATGTAGACGTATAATAATGAATTCCGTGCAGTGGCCAGGGAGAGGGCTTGACCGAGTTGGGCAGGCACACCCTTACAAACCCTGGAAAACACTTGACAATGACATTTCCACTTTCACTCAACCCTCGGCTGCTTAACTATTTCCTTTTCTTCACTCTGTAAATATGGCGTGGCAGCAGTACGATTGAATTAATGAATCCACGCTGTTCAAAAGACAAAAATAAAACCATATCTTAAATGATTATATTGTGTAACTCAGTATGAGTGTGAAGGGCGTTCAGTGCATTGAGGGAAGATGCAGCTATAGCACAGCCTGCTGGTGACTGAAGAGATTTTTCCTGGTCTAACTGTTCCCCTCCCCCATTTCATAGTAAGTTACTGCTGACTTTTGGCCCTTTTCACTCCGATGTTTGTTTTTGAGGTTTCTGTTTAGCGGAACCGTCATTTCTCTCAGGGGAGATAGTAGCAGCCAAAATAGTTTTGCTACCATTAATAACTTAAATTGTATTTAAGTAAATTTTGTCCCAGTGTATAGAGAGGTGATGTACCTTTCGGAGTACTAAAAGAGAGACAATAGGCCGGCTGGTGAGTATGCCCTCATGCTAATGTCACCAGGCTGTCTAGTGTCCGATGGTTCTTTCCATCCCCCACCCTCATGACTCATAGAGCACCCCTTCCCAAAGAAACTCTACAAATGCCAAGATCTCACATGACAACCAGGAAAATATAATGTCTTTCATGAGACAACATTTGCACAATATACAATGAAAATCGATACATCAGTCAAACCAAAAACATTTTATAATTCAATCATATCTGACTCACTTACTCCTGTGAGTTAGCCGAGCTAAACCCTTATGTGCCTAGAAACCTTTCCACCCGGCTGTACCCTGGGTCTGGGGTGGATTCATTAGTTACAGACCGTTGCAAAAGGTTTGGTGTGTTGCGAAACCATTTACTCCAAATGGAAAATGTTTTGCAACAAAAACTAGAGTTTCTATTGGACAAATTCAGGTAGGGTTATCGCCATTTAGTTATGTTTGCTCTGTTTGCTTTCATTTGGTTCCTAGAGTAAACTGTAAATGGTTTCAGACCAAATGTTTTGCAACGGCGACTAATGAATACACCCCTGGTCAATAAAGTTGCCTCACTGTGTACCCCACAGCTATCAGAGGCCTCTGCCCTCACTCCTTCAGTCAGAAGATTTAACAGGAAATATAATGATAGGCTGGACACATCCTGGGCCTCTATGGCAGCCATAACAGTCTGTTCCCATGTCCCCATTTGTCTGTCTGTCTGTTTTTCTGTCTGTCCACCCCAGCCCCTGACTCAGTGCACTGCACAAATCCAGGTGCCAGGTAACCACCTCGGATAATAACACATTCCTAACCCATACATAACACATCCATAACACAATCATAAGCAGTACATGATCATTTTACCACTATGTCCATTACTATAATGTATTCCCATTTGCCTCTTAAACCAATACATTCAAAAGCCCTGTGAAGTAAACTAAAACTTGACTTTTATCCATCAAAAGACATTTCAGATTCAGCTTCCTCCCAAAGTTCCCGACAGACGACAGAGTTTTTCAATAAAGGATAAAAAGAAGTCGTAAAGTTACAGTAGCACGCTGGAAAAGACTTTACACCACATATACACTTGTAGGAGAAAAGAGGCGGCTTTTCAGCACTCTGAGAGACTTATTTAGGTTATTAGTCCCACTTCCAGCCCCAGCCCCTGGGAGGCCTTTCATTAGGCTAGGCTGTTTGTATGGCTTCCATCAGGAGCAGTGGAAACTACACTACTTCTGGGTAGGGTTGCAAAATTCCTGTCACCTTCCCCAAATTCCCAGATTTTCCAGAAATCCTGGTATGAGGATTCCCAAAATTTCTGCTTATTCCTTGCCGTTTGCAGGGATCTTCCAACTGGGATTTTTGGAAAACCTGGGAATTTGGGGAAAGTTACCAGAATTTTGCAACCCTAATTCTGTCGGACTGGGGGCGAGGGGAGTACTGTACAAGGCCAAAGCTGTTCAGTTCCGCTCAATGATCTATAGCATTTACCCCTCTTTTAAAACATCTGGCTCCAATGGCAGTCAAAGTGTGAGATCGGTATGCCAAGTCGGTATGTCACTCTATCAACTAAAGAGAATGTAAATGTCAAAAAAAGAAATGTTAATTTTTTGTGTGAAAAAACAACTATTTAAAGTACAAAACACAACAACATTATGCAGTATACACAAATATGAATATTAAATGCAAAGTGTTAAAAGTATTAATTGTGCAAAGGTGAAGTGTATCATACAAGTGGGTGTGACTATAAATTAGCTCAGTGAAAGGATGTTCAGTAAAGGATGCCTGGGTGTGAGACACTAACTCGCATGCTGCTGTGCGGCATGTTTAAAAAAAAAAATGTGTGGGTAGATCAGCTTTAATATTCCAGATAGATTGTGGCTTCTATCAATGAAATTGTCTGCATCATTACCAATCCCCTATATATTTTTTATTTGTAAATATATATATTATAGAAAAAAAAAGAAAAAAAAAAAAATATATATATATTCTTTTACCCTAACCCTACCACCCCTTCCCTAACTGGAGTAAACTAATGGACAACAATACTTAGGCTTCCACTTCCAGCTCATACATACTTTATTTTATGGACAGTATATTTTACATTAGGTATCTTTGTTTGCTTTTAGTCCCAGCCTTCAGCTACCTTCAACCCCTCCCATCTATCTCTGAAGAACATCCAGTTTGGATTTTCTGTAGAGCTGGGATGGTTGTATCCCCCATGTTATATATAAAACATTCTATTGGTTGCAACAACAAAAAAATAGCGTAATAATTTAAATTAGCATAATAATTTAAATTTAAAAAATCTTAAGTGTTGAATCCGGCCTCGTATTGTGTATCAGTTCATAAACCATGGAACCGAAAATCTTTTGCAATTTTGCAACCTGTCTGGCGCAGCTGTCAATTTTTTTGTCCATAAATTAAACTGGTACACTTTTTATTTATCACAATTTTCCTTAGCCAATTTTGGTCTTTAATGTAGGGCCGACAGACAAGTTCCTTACCTTCTCCCCTTTCCACTTGACTCTTCCATTTTTGCAGTAATGCTGCAATCAGTTGATTGTAATTTTGAATAGAGCAGACATTTCCATATATTTTTATTAACTGCATGTGTGACATAACTCCACCAGTCCTATTTCTGATATCATTTACAAAGATTATACGTTTTCTTTTTAAGATTTTTTTTATAGTAATTTTTTTAATCAATTCGTTTAGCCATAATAATTTTTTTTAATCAATTAGTTTAACCATAATATTTGTTCTAATATTTGTTCTGTCTTTTCTGGTGGATTAAACTGAAATTGCAACCAGCTTTCTATTGTTTGTTTTAAAAATAGCGATATTTTGGAGATATAATAAACAAAAGTGAGAGGTTGTAATCTGAATGAAGGGCAAAAGGCCATTCTTGAACACAGGGTGAACTATTCTTACTAATCTGTTAGAGAACCATTTCGGATTTAATTACAGTTTTTGTATGACAGAAGCCTGCAGTGAGAGGTCCAATGCTTTAATATTTAATCATTTCTGCCCTCCGAATTCATATTCATTTTAAAAATAGGCCTGTTTAATTTTGTCCGTCTTCTGAAGAATCATTCCATCTCACCAGTTCCTTAATTACCCTCTGGGCACGCCCTCTTTCTTGCCAACTCACCACACCTTAAATTAACTCTGATAATCAGCATTCTTTTTCCATTCCCCTGGTATAAAGTAGCTTGTGTTTTCCTTAGTGTGTGTTCAGTGTTTGTTGTTCTTTGTACCTGAGTTTAAGTAAGTGCCTTTTCATGTGTTAATGGAGATTGTATAATGCTAACTTTGCTGACTTCCTAGCCTGTATATATATTGCCAATTAGAATGTTTATATGCTTTAAAATACTTCCTTTGTTGTCTGAATATGCGTGTCTAATATATATATATATATATATATATATATATATATATATATATATATATTAGATAAACTGGCCACTGAGTGTGTATGTATGTATGTATGTATGTATGTATGTATGTATGTATGTATGTATGTATGTATGTATGTATGTATGTATGTATGTATGTATGTATGTATGTATGTATGTATGTATGTATGTATGTATGTACATGTGTGTGTATATATATATATATATATATATATATATATATATATATACATACATACATACATACATACATACATACATACATACATACATACATACATACATACATACATACATACATACAAACATATACATACATACATACATACAAACATATATATACATATAAATATACAGTTTATTAGGTACACCCATCTATTACTGGGTTGGACATGCTTTTTCCTCCAGAACAGACTGAATTCTTCAGGGCATGGACTCTAAAAGGTATGGTGTTCAAACGTTGCTCAATTGGTATCAAGGTCCTAACGTTTGCCAGGAAAACATTCCCCACACCAATACACCACCGCCACCAGCCTTTACCGTTGACACCAGGCAGGATGGGTCATGGCGCACCAGGTGCATTTTTCCACTCCTCAATGTCCAGTGTTAGTGATCACATGCCAACTGTTGTGGTCGCTGCAATAGCCCATCTGTTCTGAGATGATGTTCTGCACACCCCTGTTATACTGATGTCCTTTGTTCCTGTTTCTTATACCTTTTTACATTCTATTAGTTATGACACTTTGCTTTATTTATAGCCTAATGTGTTGTATCCCCCAGAACCACAACCTCCTATCATCACTTGTATCACAAACTTACCTTGTCCTTGTGCTGTGGCTTTTTAGGTAGTTCATAAATATTCTGAACTGGAAACCTTGTCTCCAACCATCATTCCTGCATTCTTACAAATGCACCATGGTGGCAATATCAGCCTAAACCGAGCCTCTTTAGCTTTACACATAATAATTCACATTTCCTGTTGCTGCAGGATTATTATTATTATCTTCTTACTGTAGCAAACTGGCTCAAATGAACATCCTACATCTGTAGGCGTAATTCTGAATCAAGTCAAGACTATCCTCCAAACCCTGTGAATGGATCCATACACTAATCGGACTGGGAGGGCTGCATAACTATACAACACTGGCCTCAATCTAAGAGCTCTCTTGGCATTCCAAATATTACAAAGGTTTAAATTCTTCAAAGAGAGAGCTTGTGAATGCTTTACACATTATTAGCCTAGTATCGTATTCAGTATGTTGTTACGTTTCCAGACGTTTCAATGTTACACTTGTTGCAAAGTATTTAAGAAAATAATCATAGAAAAAAAACTTCCCCTCCCAGGGTTTATTCAGCCAGGTGGGCCTGACGCACGCACACACACACACACACACACACACACACACACACACACACACACACACACACACACACACACACACACACACACATACACACCCCTTGTGGGCAGGGCCGGGCTGCCCTCTCTGGGGTTCCAGCGGGTATCCGCCCTGGCCCAGCGTCTCTGTGTGTGTGAGAGAGAAACCACAGGGCCCCACAGACGAGCTCTGTCAACAGACTCCTTATTCAGCCCCCAACCTGAACACTGGGCCTTCTAATGGAGCCCAGGCACCTGGCTGCAGCGCGCGGGAGACA
Organism: Salmo trutta; assembly: GCF_901001165.1. Lineage (NCBI taxonomy): Eukaryota > Metazoa > Chordata > Actinopteri > Salmoniformes > Salmonidae > Salmo > Salmo trutta. Next base: position 56,325,805 of record NC_042960.1, on the reverse strand, counting down.
TCAGCGGCGACATTGCCACACCTGAATAAACCCCCCCGGCCCACATCAATGCCAGGGCTGGGCCACTTGAAACTGATCCCCAGGCAGCCCCAGCACCAGGCCAGCACCGCTACGGCCAGCGCATAAACAGCTCCAGTCAGATGCTCCTGTGTGCCACTGTTTTCATTACTGGGAGTGGAAGCCAAGCCCAGTGGAGAAGGAGAGACACAGTGAAGGGGATGGAGTAGTGTTTATACAGGTGTTTCAAATAGGTCGAGCTGCATGCGAGAGAGACAAACCTCTGAAAGAGAGGAGTGGATCTGTACTAGTCTATTACTCTCTTCTCAGAACTCCAGCTTTGTGACCTAAAGCATGGAACACACCGAGAATCTCACTGCCGATAAGTACTTATCACAGTGGGAGGCCGTTCCTCCTCCTGCTAGAACAAAAGTGGTACCTGCTGCATCCAGACCCGTTAGCAACCAACCTACCAATTCTACTTGTAGAATCGCAATGCTCATCAGTGTCCAACAACTTGACTTTGAGCCAATCAGAGAGCATGAACCCCCATGTGGGGGAGCCCCAAAAAAAAGGGAAATAAATGGGGCATTTTCTCTAGTACATGCACAGATAAGCCAGTCACACTTCATATGCAATTTAAACTGTAGGGATGGTGGCTAGCTAAGTGCATAGATGCAATACACACAACATTAAATACTAGTATTGACATAATTCAATCACAATGGATAAGCTAGTTTCCATGGAACAGCTGCTTGTGTTAGCTGCCAAATTAGTGCTGTGTCCTTAGCTAGTTAGCTATGTTGTGCTAACTAGGAATATGCTAATGTTAGCTAGCTAGCTAAACATTTGGCTATGAGCTGACACTGGCAGTATGGGATTATTGAGAGTGAATAAAAAAAATTCTAGGTAGTTATCTAGCTGAAGCCATCTGGCTAGTATCAACATGGGCTTTCTACAAAATAGCAACATTAGTGCAGATAGCTTGGAATCTAGACAATAAGCAAAACGCACTGATATGCACTGCCAAACAACACTACTGCCACCTTCAGGTTTGGAGTATATTAACAAGGCGCAGTAGCTGACGAATTCCAAGGTTCTTTGCTATGTGAACACAAAAGAGGTTGACGTTTGACAATCCTACTGGTGTGTCTGAGCTTTAAGAGAGATTTCAACAGAGCCTGCTCTGATGGTTCGAAGCAACTACTGTAAGACACAGTAGGACTTCACGTATACAACACTGTCTGGTAAAAAGGCATGATCTAATGATCATTCACATAAAGTCCCCCCCCACACAAATATACAGTTGAAGTCGGAAGTTTACATATACTTAGGTTGGAGTCATTAAAACTTGTTTTTCAACCACTCCACAAATTTCTTGTTAACAAACTATAGTTTTGGCAAGTCGGTTAGGACATCTACCTTGTGCATGACACAAGTAATTTGTCCAACAATTGTTTACAGACAGATTATTTAACTTAATCACAATTCCAGTGGGTCAGAAGTTTACATACACTTAGTTCACTGTGCCTTTAAACAGTTTGGAAAATTCCAGAAAATGATGTCATGGCTTTAGAAGCTTCTGATAGGCTAATTGACATCATTTGAGTCAATTGGAGGTGTACATTTACATTTTAGTCATTTAGTAGACGCTCTTATCCAGAGCGACTTACAGTAGTGAATGCATACATTTCATAAAAAATTTCCCCCGTACTGGTCCCCCGTGGGAATCGAACCCACAACCCTGGCGTTGCAAACACCATGCTCTACCAACTGAGCCACACATGGATGTATTTCAAGGACTACTTTCAAACTCAGTGCCTCTTTGCTTGACATCATGGGAAAATCAAAAGAAATCAGCCAAGACCTCAGAAAAGAAATTGTAGACCTCCATAAGTCTGGTTCATCCTTGGGAGAAATTTCCAAAAGCCTGGAGGTACCACGTTCATCTGTACAAACAATAGTACGCAAGTATAAACACCATGGGACCACGTAGCCGTCATACTGCTCAGGAAGGAGAAGCGTTCTGTCTCCTAGAGATGAAAGTACTTTGGTGCGAAAAGTGCAAATCAATCCCAGAACAACAGAAAAGAACCTTGTGAAGATGCTGGAGGAAACAGGTACAAAAGTATCTATATCCACAGTAAAACGAGTCCTATATTAATATAACCTGAAAGACCGCTCAGCAAGGAAGAAGCCACTGCTCCAAAACCGCCATAAAAAAGCCAGACTACGGTTTGCAACTGCACATGGGGACAAAGATCATAATTTTTGGAGAAATGTCCTCTGGTCTGATGAAACAAAAATAGAACTGTTTGGCCATAATGACCATCGTTATGTTTGGAGGAAAAAGGGGGAGGCTTGTAAGCCGAAGAACAACATGCCAACCGTGAAGCACAGGGGTGGCAACGTCATGATGTAAGGTGCTTTGCTGCAGGAGGGACTGGTGCACTTCACAAAATAGATGGCATCATGAGAAAGGAAAATTATGTGGATATATTGAAGCAACATCTCAAGACATTAGTCAGGAAGTTAAAGCTTTGTCGCAAATGGGTCTTCCAAATGGACAATGACCCCAAGCATACTTCCAAAGTTATGGCAAAATGACTTAAGGACAACAAAGTCAAGGTATTGGCGTGGCCATCACAAAGCCATGACCTCAATCCTATAGAAAATGTGTGGGCAGAACTGAAAAAGCGTGTGTGAGCAAGGATGCTTACAAACCTGACTCAGTTACACCAGCTCTGTCAGGAGGAATTGGCCAAAATTCACCCAACTTATTGTGGGAAGCTTGTGGAAGGCTAGCCGAAACGTTTGACCCAAGTTCAACAATTTAAAGGCAATGCTACCAAATACTAATTGAGTGTATGTAAACTTCTGACCCACTGGCAATGTGATGAAAGAAATAAAAGCTGAAATAAATAATTTTCTCTGCTATTATTCTGACATTTCACATTCTTAAAATAAAGTGGTGATCCTAACTGACCTAAAACAGGGAATTTTCACTAGGATTAAATGTCAGGAATTGTGAAAAACTTAGTTTAAATGTATTTGGCTAAGGTGTATGTAAACTTCTGACTTCAACGGTATTAACTCCATGTAAGTTTGAAATATTGCTTGATAAAATAGACTTAGTATGGCTTTCTCTACAACACAGAAACTTTTATTTCCAGGCATTGAGTCCATTGTACAGCAGAGAGAGTGGGTAGACTGCATGACATATCCCCCTAGACACTGATGCTAATCTCTCATCATAATAATACTGACAGAAGGATTTGTCTAAGTATATTGGTTCAGTGTCATTTTTACATTCAACCCCAGGTCACCTTTTCATTACAGCTTTTCTACACTAACACTGAAACTAATGTTACTTCATTTACTTTCCAAAAAAGCAGACAAATGCTTAAAAGTTATTATAATAGCCACAAATCAAAACACTAATTGTCATTAGTATAGTTCAGTGAGTGTGTAATTAATAATAGTTCTCGAGCCTAATCACAACAAACACAACAGTAATTTTGCAGATATTTTCCTCCTCAAAACAAAAGAGGAGCAAACATGACAATCTCCTGGCATATTGAAAAAACACGTCCATTTCCTGAGTTTATTATTATTTTCCGTCTCTAATTTCAGTTAGATTGGTCGCAGTAGGGACGGGCTGTACCAGGGAAAAAGATCAGTGTCTTGCTGCCAAATGTGGGCCTGGACGATCTGTTAGTTTAACATCTCACTACATAGTAAATCTATGAGTTGCTGCTATGGTGGAGGTCAAGCTCTCTGCCTGGAGGAATACAGGATTCATATCTTGATATGGTGCTCAGATCTGCACTGCACAGCACCATATATGCTCTCACCACACAAACAGAGCCTATGTGCGGGGACGCTACAATCTGTTTGATTGTGCACAGTAGACTCAAACATACACACACTACACACTCCCGCATACAATAAACACACACAACAGATGAATAAATATGAATCTCCTAACCTCCCGCGTGGTGCTCTTGTATGTTATAGCCCCTGTATTTACCCAAACAGATGAGATGCAATACTGTTGATGTTAGCAAGAGTCTTTTACGCAATACTATTTATGTTCCGTAAGTGAGAATCTTTTTTCCCCCAGTCTGATTTTATTTATTGCTTAGCTGTTCCCACTTAGCTGAGATTTCCAATCTGTGGTGAAAGAATATAAAGAGGCATTCCTCCAGTAAAGATCCCTGTCCATAAACCCCAAGCCACCACCACTGGGAGTAAACACTGGCCTTTAACGACAACACGCACAGGGCATTCATTAATTCTGCCCGGCCAGTGTCAGCCCCAAGTAAATGTACTCTTTAATTAAAACTTAACGGAGGGACCTTTTATTGCCTTGGTCTGGCCTGGTGTACTATACCTCATTAAATAAATAAAAAGTCTGTTGGTTGCTAACCTTTATATTCTAGTTGTTAGGACTTTGTTCAATATCCAATAATCTCTCTAGTCTATAGTATTGGCTTTGTGGCGACAACTGGGGAGATAAATCACTCTCTCATTCTGGGAGTTTCAGAAGGAGCCAGAGTCTAGCTACATGAATGTATTTAAACTATCTTGAGACACTCACCTAAAGGTTATTGGAGAAGCATGGCCTTCAGCTATCATTCATTTCAGGGATCCTAACACTTAATATGAATGTTATCACTGTATCGTTATCACTGTATGAAATAAAATGAAATGTGAAATGACTTGAGGGAATTCCTTTTCGTCAGCTACAGCCAAACACTTATAGTTGGGCTTGTTGGAATGTTTTGTTGTCTCACTACACTGCTACTTATTTTCATTTACACATTGTTCCTAAAATAACTCCAGCGTGTTAAGATGCAGTCCCGTGAAGCATTTAAAATATGAGTAATACATGTGGGTGAGTGGGGACTGAGTGAGGGCTGTAGCCACATAAAACTGCAGAGTTGGTAATGAGATTAACTTCTGTCTCCCTCTATGGCGGCTGGCTGGGCCAGTATGACCAGGAAGATGAACCAGTATGTGACTGTTTTACTACCAGCCTTATGATTTTCTCTCTTGCTCTCTTTCTCAAATTGGCAGCATTTCAAGAAACCGGGGCACAACTTGTTCTTTTCTTTTTTACTGTGTGGAAAGGCCAGGCAGCAACAGACTAGCCCTTCTTTCTCCCTGAAGACTGGGAGACAGTGGATCTATCTTACCTCATCAAGTGTGTGCTAGGACTAATTCAGCATCACGCTGACAGGGTACTTTGTCATCTTGACGCTGGATAGCTAAGTGGAAATATTAGGAGGATTTGTTTGGCGATTTTCACTGTTAAGACTATATCCAGCATGAAACTCCATAAAACATGTTCAGAGCGTATTATTACGAGCAAAAATAAATACTATAGCGTGGCTTTTTATGCAGGAGTGGACTAGCTCTGAGAAACGTTATAAAAAATGAAACTCTGATTTACTGGCTTACTGGGACAGACCCTCATAACTCTGCTGGCCTAACATAGCGCACAGACACTCACAGTGGGGGATTCTGTGTGAGGGAACATTTGTTTTAGACTTTTGTTTTTTACCTAAAAAGTTATACTAGGTTCACCAAGACAAATATTACAGTTTAGGGCCACATGGAGGCCACAACAAAGTACAGACATTCAACAGAAATCACAACAGAGTGAGTAGCACAACAGAGAAATGACTATCAGTGCAACAACAGCCAACACACACTCTCTCTCTCTCTCTCTCTGTCTCTCTCTGTCTCTCTCTCTGTCTCTCTCTCTGTCTCTCTCTCTGTCTCTGTCTCTCTCTCTCTCTCTCTCTCTCTCTCTGTCTCTCTCTCTCTCTCTCTCCTCTCCTCTCTCTCTCTCTCTTCTCTCTCTGTCTCTCTGTCTCTCTCTCTCTCTCTGTCTCTCTCTCTCTCTCTCTCTGGTCTCTCTCTCTCTCTCTGTCTCTCTCTGTCTCTGTCTCTCTGTCTCTCTCTCTGTCTCTCTCTCTCTCTCTCTCTCTCTCTCTCTCTCTGTCTCTCTCTCTCTCTCTGTCTCTCTCTCTCTCCCTCTCCTCTCTCTCTCTCTCTCTCTGTCTCTCTGTCTCTCTCTCTCTCTCTCTCTCTCTCTCTCTCTCTCTCTCTCTCTGTCTCTCTCTCTCTCTCTCTCTCTCTGTCTCTCTGTCTCTGTCTCTCTCTCTCTCTCTCTGTCTCTCTCTCTCTCTCTCGTTCTCAATTCAATTCAAGGGGCTTTACTGGCATGGGAAACATATGTTTACATTGCCAAAGCAAGTGAAATGGATAAACAAAAGTGAAATAAACAATACAAAGTGAACAGTAAATAATACACTCACACAAGTTCCAAAATAATAGAGACACTTCAAATGTCATATTATGTCTATATACAGTGTTGTAATGATGTGCAAATAGTTAAAGTAAAAAGGGAAAACCTGTTGCCCTTTTCTTGTGGCAACAGGTCACAAATCTTGCTGCTGTATTTGCACACTGTGGTATTTCAACCAATAGATATGGGAGTTTATCAAAATATGTGTCTCTAATATGGTCATACATTTGGCAGGAGGTTAGGAAGTGCAGCTCAGTCTCCACCTCATTTTGTGGGCTGTGTGCACATAGTCTCTCTCTCTCGTTTCAATTGTAATTTAAAGGGCATTATTGGCATGGGAAACATATGTTAACATTGCCAAAGCATAATAATAATAAATAATAATATAAAGATAATAAACAAAAGATAAATAAACAATAACAATTAACAGTAAACATTACACTCACAAAAGTTCCAAAACAATAAAGACATTACAAATGTCATATTATGTGCAAATGGTTAAAGTACAAAAGAGAAAATAAATAAACATAAATTCTCTCTCTCTCTCCTCTGTTTTATTGTTTCTGTGGTCAGCATCTTGTAAGCAAGGGGGCTAATTAGGAGAGGTCTGCAGGTGGCCCATGCAGTATTTTCCAGGTCTGGGGGGGAGATGCCAGGGTCAGAGATGAGGAACTAATCTGCTGCCTTGGAACAGAAAGGGGAAGAGAAAGTGAGCGAGAGATAAAGAGAGAGAGAGAGGCTATGCTTAAACTCTGGCATCTTCTCCAATATGTTGAACCAATGTCTGGTCTGGTCACCCAATCCACAAAAGTGGGGACAAATTTGACCCCAATAATTACCGTGGAATCTGCGTCAACAGCAATCTTGGAAAAGTCCTCTGCAGCATCATCAACAGCAGACTCATTTCCTCAGTGAAAACAATGTCCTGAGCAAATGTCAAATTGGCTTCTTCGGAAACAGACCACCTATACACCCTGAACACTCTTAGAGACCAACAAACAAACTAATACAAAAGCAAAGCTTTCTCATGCTTTGTTGATTTCAAAAAGCATTTGACTCAATTTGTCATGATAAATGTCATATCATATAACATTATAAAATCAATGTACACAAACAATAAGTGTGCAGTTAAAATTGCTAATAAACACAGATTTATTTTCCATTAGGGCCGTGGGGTGGGACAGAGATGCAGTTTGAGCCCCATCCTCTTTAACATATACACTATGTGGCCAGTTTATTAGGTACACCCATCTAGTACCGGGTCGGAACCACCTTTGCCTCCAGAACAGCCTGAATTCTTCAGGGCTTGGAAACATTGCTCAGTTGGTATCAAGGGACCTAACATGTGCTCAGTTGGTATCAAATGACCCCCACACCATTACACCACCGCCACCATCCTGTACCATTGACACCAGGTAGGATGGGGCCATGGACCAAATCCTGACTCTGCCATCAGCATGATGCAATAGGAACCGGGAATCGTTGGTCCAGGTAATATTTTTCCACTCTTCAATTGTCCAATTTCCCATTGGAGCCTCTTCTTCTTGTTTTTAGCTAATAGAAGTAGAACCCGGTGTGGTCGTCTGCTGCAATAGCCAATCCGTGACAAGGACTGATGAGTTGTGCGTTCCGAGATGCCGTTCTGCACACCACTGTTGTACTGCGCCGTTATTTGCCTGTTTGTGGCCCGCCTGTTATCGTGCACGATTCTTGACATTCTCCATCGACCTCTCATCAACGAGCTGTTTTCGCCCACAGGACTGCCGCTGACTGGATGTTTTTTGATTGTCGCACCATGCTCGGTATACCTTAGACACTGTCTTGTGTGAAAAGCCCAGGAGGCTGGCCGTTTCTGAGATAACGGAACCAACGAGCCTGACACACGACAATCATACCACGCTCAAAGTCGCTTAGATCACTCGTTTTGCCCATTCTAACGTTCAATCGAACAGTAACTGAATGCCTCGATCGCTGTCTGCCTGCTTTATATAGCAAACCATGTGACTCACTGTCTGTAGGAGCGAACCATTTTTGTGAACAGGTGGTGTACCTAATACACTGAATTGGCGAAGGCACTAGAACAGTCTGCAGCGCCCAGCCTCACCCTACTGGACCCTACTGAATTCAAATGTCTACAGTTTGCAGATGTTCTGGTGCTTCTGTCCCCAACCAAGGAGGGCCTACAGCAGTCAGACTTAGGCCCTGACAATGAATCTCAGTAAGACAAAAATAATGGTGTTCCAAAAAAGTTGCCAGGACAACAAATTAAATTCTATCTAGACACCGTGGCCTTAAAGCACACAAAGAACTATACCTACCTCAGCCTAAACATCAGGACCACAGGTACACATACAAAAGTATGTGGACACCCCTTCAAATTAGTGGATTCGGCTACTTCAGCCCCACCCGTTGCTGACAGGTGTATAAAATCGAGCACACAGCCATGCAATCTCCATAGACAAACATTGGCAGTAGAATGGCCCGTACTGAAGAGCTCAGTGACATTCCATGTGGCACCGTCATAGGATTCTAATAAGTCAGTTTGTCAAATTTCTGCCCTGCTAGAGCTGCTCCAGTCAACTGTAAGTAATGTTATTGTGAAGTGGAAACGTTCCACGCATTCCACAACAAAGCCCTCAACTACAGAGAGATTAACCTTGAGAAGAGTCCCCTCAGCCTGCGGGCTCCGGGACTCTGTTCACAAACACAAACAGACCCCACAGAAATTCAGGACAGCAACTCAATTAGACCCAACTAAATTATGAGAAAGCAAAAAGATAACTATTTGACACACTGGAAAGAATCAACCAAAAACAGCAAATTTGAACGCTATCTGGCCCTAAACAAGAGAGTACACCGTGGCAGAATACCTGACCACTGTGACTGACCCAAAATGAAGAAAATCCTTAACTATGTACAGACTCAGTGAGCATAGCCTTGCTATTGAGAGAGGCCGCCATAGGCAGACCTGGCTCTCGAGAGAAAACAGGATATATGCACACTGCCCACAAAATGAGGTGGAAACTGAGCTGCCCTTCCTAACCTCCTGCCAAATGTATGACCATATTAGAGACACATATTTCCCTCAGATTACACAGATCCACAAAGAATTTGAAAACAAATCAAACATGTTGTTTGTTTATTTCACTTGCTTTGGCAATGTAAACATATGAGAGAGAGAGAGAGAGAGAGAGAGAGAGAGAGAGAGAGAGAGAGAGAGAGAGAGAGAGAGAGAGAGACAGAGAGACAGAGAGACAGAGAGACAGAGAGACAGAGAGACAGAGAGACAGAGAGACAGAGAGAAAGGGGTAACCGTACACTGCAATCAGCAATAGGCCTTCCTCTATTTGGGACCAAAGAAGTATTTCAAAACATTTACTTTTTCTCCAGGACTAAGCTCTGTGAATGTAAATCTGTCTTTGGGGAGTAGAATTGAGAACCATTCTCATGTCAGTTGAGTTTGTATCTTTATGACAGAGAAAAGTAAACCAACTACTCTCATTGATACACAGAGTGTATACAGAGCAGTGTGTCATCATAGCTAGCAGTTTCTCACACATTCTGTTGAGTATTGCACAATCATCGGAAATAACTATTTATCAGACTTGCCCGAGTTCGAAAAAAGAGGGAAGGAATATATATTTTTTCTTCTAATTTAACAGATTCTAATACATGTTAGTGCTAAAAGAGGGGAAATGTATACAATCAGCAGAACAAGTGTTCTTTGTACAACAAACCCCTAAAAAACTATGGTGAATACCACACTGACTATGTCAAGGAATTCAGTATTTCTCTCCCTGTTTGGTTTCCATTATGTGGGATTTATTTGGAATAGGTTCAGATAACAACTGGTATCTTTTTAAGGGAACGGTTGGTTGTGGGGGAGCGCTTCTGGATACCTCAGACTGCAGTGTCCTCATTTATAACCATTGCATACATTTTACACTAAACATCTGCACAAAAATATTGAGATTTATAAAACTGGCACAGCCATACAAACACGTTTCCCGTTATAAATCAGACCAGTCGTAAAAATGTGCGTGTGTGAACGAGCATTATAACTCTGCCGGAAAAACGCCCATCATTCACCTTTTATGGTGACAATAACACCCTTATTTGCTGTATACTTTGGAAGTATTGGAATTAGGCCAACACAGTATGGCTAAAGGAAATATCAATGGTGAACTTGATGAAATGTCTTTGGAGGTGTTGGCAGAATGTTTTCTTTTGCAGTGACATTTGCTTTATCTGACGGTTTCTGAAAGACAAAAACAATTGCAAATAGTTGTGGACCTGTAAACAGATCGTTTGAATTCAATAATGTTTTGCGTTGACTTTTTCCCGAACATAAGTATGATGCAGTGCCCGCATATTCTGAAACATTGTCGACTTGATAATTTTACAGTAGTCCTACTTACAGTGGTAGCCTGCTCACCTGCTCTCCCTTTGGATGTATAGAGCAAAAACATACAATTATAATACAGTAGCCTATCAAATAAGCCAAAGTAAATGGGATGTGCATGGTCATTTGTTGTATGGCTAATTCGGGAATATGAACTCATCATGGCCAGAAAAGGTGAAGAATTTAGTCTGTAATGGTTATGACAGGTATATTCATTATGCATTATGTTTATGAATGAAATATTTTCTACTTGAGAAATTTGGCATTACAGTATTCAGATGTAGACTAGCCTAAAAACATCAATGGAAAAGGTGAACAGTCTGTTCCACCGTTAAACTCCGCTTTGGATCGGATCACAGAGAGCAAAATACTTAAAATAGCTTATTTATTTACTACTGTGAAGTAGGTCCAATTTAATGAGAGATGGGATGAATGGTGCCCTATCCTAACTTGTTGTAGCTCTATAGGCTATTTCGTGAGAATGAAACCATCCCAGTCAGAAAAGGTGAGGAATTTATTCTGTAACGATCATGGAAATGACATAAACAATAGGAACTGGATGCCAATTTATAATTATTTTAGAACACAAAGATAAAATCAATAGATTTTTGCTCTTCTCACTAATGGCAAATGATTGCATCTTACTATATTTATCTACCAGTTTTTTAGTATGAATAAGAGTGTCATCATATATTCATGCACAAGGCTACTAGGCTACTGTCTCCTTGTTGCAATGCAATACTTCAACCACAAGACACTGTGTGAAGAACACATGGTCCACAGTTTGCGGGAAGATAAGCACATTCTCACATCAAGTTTAGTTTTTATAAATGCCAACTTTTGCGTGAAAACTGGTGCATGCATGTTTTGGGGGCATATTTTGTGCGTATTCAATATTTTTTAAATGAGCCCCCCAGAAGCCTACAGGCTAGTAAGGTGTAAGACAGAGATGGAAAGGTAGTGAGACAGATCTCCTAGAGAGGTAGTGAGACAGATATCCTAGAGGGGTAGTGAGACAGATCTCCTGGAGGGGCATGGAGACAGATCTCCTAGAGGGGTAGTGAGACAGATCTCCTAGAGGGGTATGGAGACAGATCTCCTAGAGGGGTATGGAGACAGATCTCCTACAGGGGTATGGAGACAGATCTCCTAGAGGGGCATGGAGACAGATCTCCTAGAGGGGTATGGAGACAGATCTCCTAGAGGGGTAGTGAGACAGATCTCCTGGAGGGGTATGAAGACAGATCTCCTACAGGGGTATGGAGACAGATCTCCTAGAGGGGTAGTGAGACAGATCTCCTGGAGGGGTATGAAGACAGATCTCCTACAGGGGTATGGAGACAGATCTCCTAGAGGGGTATGGAAACAGATCTCCTAGAGGGGTATGGAGACAGATCTCCTAGAGGGGTATGGAGACAGATCTCCTAGAGGGGTAGTGAGACAGATCTCCTGGAGGGGTATGAAGACAGATCTCCTACAGGGGTATGGAGACAGATCTCCTAGAGGGGTATGGAGACAGATCTCCTAGAGGGGTATGGAGACAGATCTCCTAGAGGGGTAGTGAGACAGATCTCCTGGAGGGGTATGAAGACAGATCTCCTACAGGGGTATAGAGACAGATCTCCTAGAGGGGTATGGAGACAGATCTCCTAGAGGGGTATGGAGACAGATCTCCTAGAGGGGTAGTGAGACAGATCTCCTAGAGGGGTAGTGAGACAGATCTCCTGGAGGGGTATGAAGACAGATCTCCTAGAGGGGTATGGAGACAGATCTCCTAGAGGGGTATGGAGACAGATCTCCTAGAGGGGTAGTGAGACAGATCTCCTGGAGGGGTATGAAGACAGATCTCCTAGAGGGGTAGTGAGACAGATCTCCTAGAGGGGTAATGAGACAGATCTCCTGGAGGGGTATGGAGACAGATCTCCTAGAGGGGTATGGAGACAGATCTCCTAGAGGGGTAGTGAGACAGATCTCCTGGAGGGGTATGAAGACAGATCTCCTACAGGGGTATGGAGACAGATCTCCTAGAGGGGTAGTGAGACAGATCTCCTAGAGGGGTAATGAGACAGATCTCCTGGAGGGGCATGGAGACAGATCTCCTGGAGGGGTAGTGAGACAGATCTCCTAGAGGGGTAGTGAGACAGATCTCCTAGAGGGGTATGGAGACAGATCTCCTTGAGGGATAGTGAGACAGATCTCCTAGAGGGGTATGGAGACAGATGGTGTGTGGCCACTGTGCAGTGCCACTTCCTTTTGGCCAGTCCAGTGTCGTCACAGTCACACACAGCTGTCCATTTGTCCTCTGATCTGAACCCCACTCGGAGGGTAGTCTGAAGATTAACAAACCCCACTGGGCTGCTATAGTCCACACTATCTGCTATATCACTATCACCTAGGAACACCAGAAGAAACTCAATAGGAAAATACAGAGCCAACTGGCCCAATGACAGAGTCAGTCTGAATAGGCAGTCTGATAGAGTTAGTAAGAACTGTAGGTATGATGTTGTTGTAGTGTGTGTGTGTGTGTGTGTGTGTGTGTGTGTGTGTGTGTGTGTGTGTGTGTGTGTGTGTGCGCGTGTGTGTCTGTGTGTGTGTGTGTGTGTGTGTGTGTGTGTGTGTGTGTGTGTGTGTGTGTGTGTGTGTGTGTGTGTGTGTGTGTGTGTTGCCTGCGTGACTGACTACACTTAATGGAGGGCTTCAGAGCCAGGGGACCGCATGTCAACCATCCAGCCAGCGCCCAGGACACGAACGCACACACACAAACGCACACACTCGAACAGACACACACACACGAACACACACACTCTTCCTGACCACATCTGGGAGCTGTAAATCTCTCAACACCACTGCTGCTCTCCTCTCCCCCCTTCTCCTTTCCTTCCCTCACCTTCTCCTTTCCTCCCCTCCCCTTCTCCTCTCCCGCCTTCTCCTTTCCTCCCCTCACCTTCTCCTTTCCTCCCCTCCCCTACTCTTTCCTCCCCTTCTCCTTTCCTCCCCTCCCCTTCTCCTTTCCTCCCCTCCCCCTTACCTCCCCTTCTCCTTTCCTCCCCCTCTCCTCTCCTCTCCTCCCCTCCCCTCCCCTCCCCTTCCCCCTTCTTTCCCCCTTCTCCTCTCCCCCTTCTTTCCTCCCCTCAACCCTTCTCCCCCGTCTCCTCTCCTCTCCTCCCCTCCCCTCCCCTCCCCTTCCCCCTTCTTTCCCCCTTCTCCTCTCCCCCTTCTTTCCTCCCCTCAACCCTTCTCCCCCGTCTCCTCTCCCTCTCCTCTCCCCCCTTCTCCTGTCTCCAATACTGAGAATGTTGCTGTTGTTCAGCCGGCCACTTGCAAATGTATTTTTATATTTTAAAGTACAAAATACATGTTTTTTAATTAAATACAATACTTTGCGAAAATATATTATATTTTATTTTGATACATTGGTCTTTATGGTATTTTGTCATTTAATCCCGTGTGTGTATGGTGTGTGGTGTGTGTGTGTAGTGGTGTAAAGTACTTAAGTAAAAATACTTTAAAGTACAACTTAAGTAGTTTTTTGGGGTATCTGTACTTTACTTTACTACACTGAACAAAAACATAAATGCAACACGTAACATTTCCCAGAAATGTCTCTAACATTTTGTGCACACATTTATTTACATCCCTATTAGTGAGCATTTCTCATTTGCCAAAATAATCCATACACCTGACAGGTATGGCATATCAAGAAGCTGATTATACAGCATGATCATTACTCAGGTGCACCTTGTGCTGGGACTATAAAAGGCCACTTTAGAATGTGCCGTTTTGTCACAAAACCCAATGCTAAAGATGTCTCAAGTTTTGACGGAGTGTGCACTTGGCATGCTGACTGCAGGAATGTCCACCAGAGCTGTTGCCAGATAATTTAATGTTAATTTCTCTACCATAAGCCTCCAACATCGCTTTAGATAATTTGGCAGTACGTCCAACCAGCCTCACAACTGCAGACCACGAATAACCACGCAAGCCCAGGACCTCCACACCTGGCTTCTTCACCTGCGGGATCGTCTAGGGGGGGGGGGCATGGGTGGGCCTGGTCCTTCTCAGTTCCGTTTTAATTTGTTTAAAAACTGTTTAGCTGGGAATCAAGAAATGTTAAATTGGCATGCGGCATCGGCTTTTCCAAAGCAGCTGTTATAGGAGTGCCCACGTCCCAAATCTGTTAGAGCCTCTGGCTCAGCCTTACCCATGTAGACCAGAGACATGGGCATGTTCCATGACACAACCACACTAGCAGTTGATAGTTGGTGATACATGTATTATATCACTGATTATAGTTCTCAACACCACATATTCCCTCAGTAATAAACCATATATCATGTCTGGGGGGCATTACTGTGAGATGAATAAATTGAGTACAGTTCACCCACTATGAGATGACTAAACTGAGTACAGTTCACCCACTATGAGATGAATAAATTGAGTACAGTTCACCCACTATGAGATGACTAAACTGAGTACAGTTCACCCACTATGAGATGAATAAATTGAGTACAGTTCACCCACTATGAGATGAATAAACTGAGTACAGTTCACCCACTATGAGATGAATAAACTGAGTACAGTTCACCCACTATGAGATGAATAAATTGAGTACAGTTCACCCACTATGAGATGAATAAACTGAGTACAGTTCACCCACTATGAGATGAATAAACTGAGTACAGTTCACCCACTATGAGATGAATAAACTGAGTACAGTTCACCCACTATGAGATGAATAAACTGCGTACAGTTCACCCACTATGAGATGATTAAACTGAGTACTTAGGTGTTCAAGTACTGTACAAGAGTGTAAAGGAAAAGCGCCATCTACTGTTGGGAGGGAGAACAGGATCATTTGAGCTTTAGACACGTCTTCACACGTCCCTTATAAAAGATCCAAGACATCTTCTATTATTCACATGATCTCATACGATGCCCTTCATATGTGTAGTGTTCAAGGCCAGTAAACAGCCATATTCAACAGCGTTGTGTTCAAGGCCAGTAAACAGCCATTTACAACAGCGTTGTGTTCAAGGCCAGTAACCAGCCATATACAACAGCACATAAGGGAATGCTACATAAAGTAGATTATGGCCTTATTGTGGACACAGTAATAGAGAAAAAATTGATTTTGTAAAAACTATATATATATATATTGCCAGGGGAATCCAAAACTGCATGACAGTCTTATAAACTTCATTTAATCATTTTCCAGGGTTGGAACTATCAGATTTGTGATGCTCAATACCATTTGGATAGTTGTTTGTCAGCTGATATAAGATGTCACACTTCAGTCGCTCCGTTTTGATGCAGATGGAGTATATCATTAGAGTATAGGGGGGTGGGGGGTTAGTGGGTTATAGTAATAGTGTAAAACCCAGCATGCAGTACAGTACCTTCTTGAATTCAAGTGGTGAGTTGAGACTGAGTCCTGGACCTTTGCCATGAACGGGCTGGTCAACAAACTGCAAAACTCTCTTGCAGTTTGTTGACCAGCCCGTTCATGGCAAAGGTCCAGGACTCAGTCTCAACTCACCACTTGAATTCAAGAAGGTACTGTACTGCATGCTGGGCATTTGTGTTCCTTTTACAAATCTCTAGGCTGGGGGTTTGTCAGGAGAGGAGGAGGAGGATGGAGGGAGGGAGGAGAAGAAATAGATTGAATCAGAGGAGGGAATGCAGAATGAGAATGGTGTTAGAGGTGGTATTGGATTAGCTGGGCTGGGGAAGAGGTCAAGAGGAGAACAGAGAATGCCTACTGTGTGGTGTGTGTACACACTGAGAGAAACACACTCTCACACACATTCACAAGCACAAATGCACGCACACACACGCTCCCCTTTAAACTCGAGTCCATCGCATGTCTGTGCTCCCCCTTCCTAAAAAATGAAATTACATATAAATACATTAAATTTGTGTAAATAGGTTATGCCCAACACTTCACTCTACAAACTCTGCCATAGATGGCTAGTAATAGGGTTAAGAAATGAAACGGCTCAAGACAAATTACAACAGATTTCCTAAATTAAACACATTTGTAGCTGAATTCTCTGTGATTTTATAGTCTTTTTTGACCCCCCAAAATAAAACAGCCAAGTCCCACCCAGCAGACCACTATCATCATGTAACAACTAGCCAACTAGTCACCTTGTAAACATGTCCCCAACAAACTGGGCTGTTTTCTCCAACTCTAGGATAATCCCTTATTTACCGTTGTAATAACCAGGGTTTCAAGCACTCAATAGGCCATTTAACCCTCTAGTGAGTTGAACAGAGCAGCTTTCCATTGACAGGAAGGGCTCTTTGGCCTAACAAAAGGCTTTATGCCCTATGGAGTAGGGATGGACCTCTGTAAGCGCCAGGGAGGCATCTATGGTATTGGGTAGCCCTTTATGCTCATACCTGTATACAGGTTGAAAATGGCAGATTTGGACACTGATAAGCGCCTCATTTGGAACACAGTGGCTGCACAGTAACAGCTAAACATGACATCAGAGCTCAGGGTCTGACAGCCGTTCTGAACTTGAGCACCATCCCTCATGGTAATTGGGCAACTTTTGGAAATGTTATGTTGTCTGAGTGAGGGAAATGCTGTAAATGATGAGGATCTGATGTATTTTGAAAGATAAGACTCTGAGGATGGTAATAAATACCACTTTGATGTCATTCAAGCAAGCCAAACAACACCCTTGAGAACACATTTCCATATCATAAAACTCAGATAATATAAAGTGTCAACATGTAGGATCACTATGTTTGGTGTACAAGATGACATGGCGTTATACCATGGGTTTTCCTGAACAGAATGAGCTGTTGTTTGTTGTATTGTGAAGAGAATCTTCTGCAGCACACGCATCTGAATGCCCCCATGACTCCATTCTATGCGCACCAAAATGACGGTCTGCTTCTCTGAATTGCCTAGTGAAAGCCTAACACTGTAAGATCGTATTTTATAATTTAGCAAGTCATGTTGACAATAGAAGCTTTCAAATGATGCCCACCTGACCCAGACCGCAATTTATAATGGACTGATTTTGTGTAAACAACAGCAGTAATTCTGTAAGGTCCGGATGCAGGGTTGTGCTGCAAACATAACAACTACAAGTGTGCTTGCTCTAGTTCCTCAACGGCAGAGCTAAGATAGCTAAAAAAAAAGCACCTTATAGTTGATCTCTTTGAGTCATAAAAGTGCATTGAAATGACTTAGGAACTGTGTACACTTTGGAGAGGTGTGTGTCCACTTGGAGACACCAGTTAGTCCTCTCACTCAAACCCTTGTCATTTTTATTGTCTTATGTTGCCCCTACAACACATTTTCCAGGAATATTCTTATCATGTTACTGAATGTTTCAGAATATTTCCAGATTTTCTTATCAACAAATGTGGCAAAAGTACAGTAAATGTAAAATGCACATATAATCAACAGTGTAATTTTGGATTGTTTTGTCCTCACCTTTAGTCTAATAATTTTCCAATCATCTCCAAACTGTTCCCTTTTAATTGATACCATGGTTATGCATATGCTTTCCATATTTCTTCTGTAAGAAACATTTCAATTTAGCCCTATCCATATAGGCCAATTCCCACGAGTATAAGGGGTCAATAAATTAATAAGGGCAAGAGCATGGGTACAATACAATGGCTGTATGGAAGATGAATGTGAGGTAGATGTTCTGTAGTGTAGTGAGTGACGGGGTAGTTTGGTACTTACTGTGATGCGTCTGTCACCACGGGTAAAGGTGTGTCTTCGCTGACATAGTCCATGTCATCACTCAAGCTGTTGCCCCGGGAGATGCCTATGGAAGGCCCGTCCAGGTTTTTCTTAACTGTGCGAGACAATGCAAGAGTCTTGGTGACATATTCAAGGATTTAGTTCAATGCAACTTCCAATTTTCTCAGTGAAAAGAAAATACACTCTTAGAAAAAAAGGTGCTATCTAGAACCTTAAAGGGTTCTTCGGCTTTCCTCAAAGGAGAACCCTTTGAAGAAAACTTTTTGGTTCCAGGTAGAACCCTTTTCACAGAGGGTTCTACTTGGAACCCAAAATGGTTCAACCTAGAACCAAAAAGATCTCGACTTAGAACCAAAAAGGGTTCTCCCATGGGGACAACCGAAAAAATATATATTTTGTAACCCTTTTTTGTCATTTATAGGCTTATTTATTGAAAAGTAAAGAAAAAGTACAGGATAGCTGGTAAAGAAGTGTAAGGTTCTACCTGGAGAGGCAGGACAGCTCAGATTGAAAGAGGACCATGAGTGCTGAACGCCTGCAGTCAACAGCAAGAAAGAAAGAAAGTGTGAAAGACAAGTGGAATAAACACACAATGTGTTGACTAGTCAATGAAGTATATAGTCCACCATTGTATTGTATCGTCACACTAAGATGAGGTTGTTTTGGTCTGTGAACATGATGATTGATAACATCCCTTCCAAACCTCTGGTTAGTGCAACTAAAAACCATTGCAAAGGTTTGTAAGGACCTAGTCCAACAGTCCGCAAAGCCTGCCATCTCATCCTCCAATGGTGACGTTTCTTTAGAAATGCCTAATTGTCTTTTTATCGATTGTACTTCGTTTTTTGAGTATGCATACATGTGTATAGATGATGTAATGTATTATATATCACACCTGTACCATGTTTGACTATGATCGTTTTTTAGTGTCTCAAAACTCAATTTGAGTGGTCCACAATGTGCTTTAAAATAATCTGTATTATTTATTATTGTATCATTGTGGAGTGACAAACTTTTCTAATCTAATCTAGTTTCAGGAACTGGGTTATGTGCAGCTCCTCCACCTTTCTCTCATTCAGGGGGACCGGGGACGCGAGCGGAATTATCTACTACACAAACACTGCAGGCTTATTAATATCTGGCTTGTCAGAGCAAACACACTGGGTTAGAAGCCCCGGCGAATGAAAACATGCAGGGCCCAGAGAGAGAGAGAATGGGGGGAAAGAGGGGAAAGAGGGAGATAGAGAGAGTGAGACAGAGTGAGAGAGAAAGCCCCATTGAGAATGGAGATTCTCACAGACGGCAGCCGGGCCAGAGGGCCAGACAGATAAGTGAAGCGATAAGCCGGACGTTGACTAAATCAAACAATGCCCAGTTTATTTCTGACCACTGGAGCTCCACAATGGCCTCTTATCACCCCGACCTCCCTCCCAGTCCCCTGGCCCTCAGCCTCTGTCCCCTGTCCCAGCCCTCACCCCGGCTGGTGTTGGCTGGACAGACAGAAAAGAAAACACCCGGGCTGGTCGATAAGACAGGAGGGAGTCCAGAGCCTGCCTGCGTCGGTCTCTCTGCTGGCTTCCAGTTTGCTCCGGTTGGTGACAAAGAGCCAGTCTAATTAAAATACTGTCTGGGCAGTTGTAAAAACCAAATGACTAATGATTAACACAGAGGATCTCTTAAAAGGACAAAGGATTGCATCGTTAACTGCGTGAGTTGAAGCTGGAGTGCGTCAATAAGACTGGAGACCATGGAGTGATGTCATCTAGGAGATATTACACTTGTGACACGTGTTAGAGAGATATTGTTAGTGGGAGGAGCGATAGGAGGACGGGCTCATTGTAATGGCTGGAATGGAATCAATGGAACAGTATCAAACATACGGAAACCACATGTTTAACTCCGTTCCATGAATTCCATTCCAGCCATTACAACGAGCCCGTCCTCCTATCGCTCCTCCCACCAGCCTCCTTTGTTACAGAGAGGTGGAGGACTCACCTGTTTGTCTGAACATCCGGATGATGCCTGAGGAGGAAAATAAATAACTTTTCAAAATGATGTCCTCAAAAACACTGCCTTAATATGACATAATCTATATAGAGAAATCAATCAACACAACCGATGGCGTGGGATATGGACAACATGAGACCACTTTTGAGGTCAGAAAACATATGATAAACTTAGATTTTAGCATCATATATGACTTTAATTATGGATGTAAGAGAGTGCAAATGCCATTGCTGTTCTATAAACCCTTTTCCTCAGCAACACAGTTAACACTTGGTTTCTGCAGCAAAATAATCAATTTCAACAACCCATCATCTGCAAAGATATTTGAATCTGAAGATGTCTGTTTTTCTGCACTGTTAGCAATAGAATGTACACCACGTTGCCTGGACTCTAAACATTATCATTAGTGACAACATGCTGTTGAGAGTGTGGTGAGCATGGCTACTTAAATGTCTTTATGACATCAATAGACAGCCTTTCAAAAGCCTTGGCTCCACTAACAAGCCTCAACATCCAAAAAACATGCAATTTGACAAAAGTGCATTTTTTCCCCCACTCTAAAGTTCAAAGGCAGTAAGACATATGTTCCTGTTCATTATCTAAGTTATATCCCACCAAACAAGATAGCATTTTCCCCCATAACTCCTTTTTCTACTGGTGACGTTCTGCGTTTATGTCCTTCTCCCTCCTTTTATGATTATGTGCTTTGACAGGAAAAACTCATAAAGCACACTTATTAACCTCCAGACTGGGACGATTCATTTGGCAGGGGTTAGAGGTTTACACAGGAAGTCCCCCCCACCGTTAGATGGTGCAATGGAAAAGTCCAATCTATCATTAATATGGAGTAATGGGCCTCAGCAGCACCAGTATGGACCACTGGATTTCATCTGGAGGTGGATGGACAGGGCACGAGAGTTTGGGAAAATAATCCAAATTGGGAAAGTAATAATAGTTTTAGATAGCAACTTAGACAACAACAGGTTAGACTACGTGGCTAGCTAGCAACATCAGGTGAATACTGAGTAACTGAATGTAAAATCTGTGGGAATGTTATCACTGATTCAACACAAAACACTATAGTTTTCTGACTGACTCTTGCCACAACAGGTCTACCTCCTATTTTGAAGTATTTTTTTATAAAAAAAAAAAATTACACTACCGTTCAAAAGTTTGGGGTCACTTAGAAATGTCCTTGTTTTTAAAAGAAAAGCAATTTTTTTGTCTAATAAAATAACATCAAATTGATTAGAAATACAGTGTAGACATTGTTAATGTTGTAAATGACTATTGTAGCTGGAAACGGCTGATTTTTTTATGGAATATCTACATAGGTATACAGAGGCCCATTATCAGCAACCATCACTCCTGTGTTCCAATGGCACGTTGTGTTAGCTAATCCAAGTTTATCACTTTCAAAGGCTAATTGATCATTAGAAAACCATTTTGCAATTATGTTAGCACAGCTGAAAACTGTTGTCCTGATTAAAGAAGCAATAAAACTGGTCTTCTTTAGACTAGTTGAGAATCTTAAGCATCAGCATTTGTGGGTTCGATTACAGGCTCAAAATGGACAGAAACAAAGAACTTTCTTCTGAAACTCGTCAGTCTGTTCTCGTTCTGAGAAATGAAGGCTATTCCATGGGAGAAATTGCCAAGAAACTGAAGATCTGGAACAACGCTGTGTACTACTCCCTTCGCACAACAGCACAAAACTGTCTCTAACCAGAATAGAAAGAGGAGTGGGAGGCCCGGGTGCACATCTGAGCAAGAGGACAAGTACATTAGAGTGTCTAGTTTGAGAAACAGATCCCTCACAAGTCCTCAACTGGCAGCTTCATTAAATAGTACCCGCAAAACACCAGTCTCAATGTCAACAGTGAAGAGGCAACTCCGGGATGCTGGCCTTCAAGGCAGAGTTCCTCTGTCCAGTGTCTGTGTTCTTTTGCCAATCTTAATATTTTATTTTTATTGGCCAATCTGAGATATGGCTTTTCTTTGCAACTCTGCCTAGAAGGCCAGCATCAATTTTTCGCATGGAATAGCCTTCATTTCTCAGAAAAAGAATAGACTGATGAGTTTCAGAAGAAAGTTATTTGTTTCTGTCCATTTTGAGCCTGTAATCGAACCCACAAATGCTGATGCTCCAGATACTCAACTAGTCTAAAGAAGGCCAGTTTTATTGCTTCTTTAATCAGGACAACAGTTTTCAGCTGTGCTAACATAATTGCAAAAGGGTTTTCTAATGATCAATTAGCCTTTTAAAATGATCAACTTGGATTAGCTAACACAACGTGCCATTGGAACACAGGAGTGACTGTTGCAGAAAATGGGCCTCTTTTCACCTATGTAGATATTCCATAAAAAATCTGCTGTTTCTAACGACAATAGTCATTTACAACATTAACAATGTCTACACTGTATTTCTAATCAATTTCATGTTATTTTAATGGACAAAATATTAGCTTTTCTTTAAAAAACAAGGACATTTCTAAGTGACCCCAAACTTTTGAACGGTAGTGCAGGTAAAATCACATAGTGTGATTGTCTGATGTCTGTGAAGTGTACAAGTGGAGCAGTAAAGAACTTGTATACATAACATCTAATCACCAGTGACTCTAATGACTTCCCTTTTGCTTGTTCTGGCCCTGCTGTGCCCTGCTGGTGCTGGACCCTAACCCAGCCATCTTGTGTCTGACTGTCTATCACACGGTCCCTGTTCTTTTCTCTGAATGACTGACTGACATTCAAGCGCTGTATCTTGAGAGGCTAGTTAAGGACCATATCACCTCCATCTTAGCCGACACCCTAGACCCACTGTAATTTGCATATCGCCCCAACAGATCCACGGACAATGCAGTAGCCATTGCACTGAACACTGCCCTTACCCACCTGGACAAGATAAATACCTATGTAAGAATGCTCTTCATTGACTACAGCTCAGCTTTTTACACCATAGTACCCTTCAAGCTCATCACTAAGCTCAGGGCCATGGGTCTCAACCCCTCACTGTCCAACTGTGTCCTGGACTTCCTGACAGGCCGACCCCAAGTTGTGAAGGTAGGCAACAACACCTCCGCCACGCTGACCCTCAACACGGGGACCCCACAGGGGGGTGAGTTCGCAGCCCCCTCCTGTACTCCGTGGACACCCACGTCTCCAACTCAACCATCACGTTTGCTGACGACACAACACCGGTAGGCCTGATTACCAACAACAATGAGACAGTCTACAGGGAGGAGGTGGGCTCCCTGGCGGAGTGGTGCCAGGAAATTAACCTCTCTCTCAATGTCCAAAAAACGAAGGAGCTGATCAGGGACTTCAGGAGACAGAGAGAGCACGCCCCCATCCACGTTGAAGGAGCTGCAGTGGAGATGGTCAAAAGCTTCAAGTTCCTCTGCTTGCACATCACTGACAACCTGAAATGGTCCATTCACACAGACAGTGTGGTGAACAAGGTGCAACAGGGCCTCTTCAACCTCAGGAGGCTGAAGAGATTTGGCTTGGCCCCTAAGACCCTCACAAACTTTTACAGATGCACAATTGAGAGCATCTTGTCAGGCTATATCACCACCTGGTACGGCAATTGCATCCTCCAGAACCACAGGGCTCTCCAGAGGGTGGTGCTGTCAGCCCAACGCATCACCGGGGGAACATTGCCTGCCCTCCAGAACATCTACAGCACCCGGTGTCACAGGAAGGCCAAGAAGATCATCAAGAACCTAAGCCACCCGAACCACGGCCTGTTCACCCCGCTACCATCTAGAAGGCAGAGGCAGTACAGGTGCATCAAAGCTGGGAACAAGAGACCGATAAACAGCTTCTATCGCCAAACCATCAGACTGTTAAACAGTCACCACTAGTGGCCTCCGCCCAGTACCCTTCCCTGAACCTTAGTCACTGTTACTAGCCGGCTACCACCCGGTACTCTACTCTGCACCACAGAGACTGCTGCCCCATGTACATAGTCATTGAACACTGGTCACATTAATAATGTTTACATACTGTTTTGCCCACTTTATGAGTACAGTTGAAGTTGGAAGTTTACATACACTTAGCTAGGAGTCATTAAAACTCATTTTTCAACCACTCCACATATTTCTTGTTAACAAACTACAGTTTTGGCAATCGATTAGGACATCTACTTTGTGCATGACACAAGTAATTTTTACAACAATTGTTTCCATACAGATTATTTCAGATATAATTCACTGTATCACAATTCCAGTGGGTCAGAAGATTACATACACTAAATTGACTGTGCCTTTAAACAGCTTGGAAAATTCCAAAAAATGATGTCATGGCTTTAGAAGATTCTGATAGGCTAATTGACATCATTTGAGTCAATTAGAGGTGTACCTGTGGATGTATTTCAGGACCTACCTTCAAAGTCAGTGCCTCTTTGCTTGATATCATGGGAAAATCCAAAGAAATCAGCCAAGACCTCAGAAAAAAAATTGTAGACCTCCACAAGTCTGGTTCATGCTTGCGAGCATGTTCTAAATGCCTGAAGGTGCCACGTTCATCTGTACAAACAATAGTACACAAGTATAAACACCATGGGACCACGCAGCAGTCATACCACTCAGGAAGGAGACGCGTTCTGTCTCCTAGAGATGAACATACTTTGGTGCGAAAAGTGCAAATCAATCCCAGAACAGCAGCAAAAGACCTTGTGAAGATGCTGGAGGGAACAGGTACAAAAGTGTCTATATCCACAGTAAAACGAGTCCTATATCGACACAACCTGAAAGGCCGCTCAGCAAGGAAGAAACCACTGCTCCAAAACCGCCATAAAAAAAGCCAGACTACGGTTTGCAACTGCACATGGGGACAAAGATCGTACTTTTTGGAGAAATGTCCTCTGGTCTGATGACACAAAAATAGAACTCTTTGGCCATAATGACCATTGTTATGTTTGGAGGGAAAAGGGATCGGCTTGCAAGCCAAAGAAAACCATCCCAACCATGAAGCACGGGGGTGGCAGCATCATGTTGTGGGGGTGCTTTGCTGCAGGAGGGACTGGTGCACTTCACAAAATAGATGGCATCATGAGAAAGCAAAATTATGTGGATATATTGAAGAAACATCTCAAGACATCAGTCAGGAAGTTGAAGCTTGGTCGCAAATGGGTCTTCCAAATGGACAATGACCCTGTCACGCACTGACCACAGAGAGCCCTCGGGGTGACTAGGGGGGTTATCTAGTATTTTGTATTTCTATGTTTGTTGGTGAGTGTGGTTCCCAATTAGAGGCAGCTGTTTATCGTTGTCTCTAATTGGGGATCATACTTAAGTTGTCATTTGTTCCCACCTGCTTTGTGAGATATTGTTCTGTGTGTTTGCATGTTGCACCACGGCTATCACGTTTCGTTGTTTGTTTATTGTTTTTTGAAGTTTTACTTTAAATAAAGATGTGGAACTCAACTCAGCTGCACCTTGGTCCGTCCTTTATGACGATCGTGACAGACCCCAAGCATACTTCCAAAGTTGGGGCAAAATGGCTTAAGGACAACAAAGTCAAGGTATTGGAGTGGCCATCACAAAGCCCTGACCTCAATCCTATAGAAGATTTCTGGGCAAAAATTAAAAAGCGTGTGTGAGCAGGGAGGCCTACAAACCTGATTCAGTTACACCAGCTCTGTCAGGAGGAATGGGCCAAAATTCACCCAACTTATTGTGGGAAGCTTGTGGAAGGCTACCCGAAACACTTGGCCCAAGTTAAACAATTTAAAGGCAATGCTACCAAATACTAATTGAGTGTATGTAAACTTCTGACCCACTGGGAATGTGATGAAAGAAATAAAAGCTGAAATAACTCAGTCTCTCTACTATTTTTCTGACATTTCACATTCTTAAAATAAAGTGCCAATCCTAACTGACCTAAGACAGGGAATTGTTACTCGGATTAAATGTCAGGAATTGTGAAAAACTGAGTTTAAATGTATTTGGCTAAGGTGTATGTAAACTTCCGATTTCAACTGTATATACTGTATTCTAGTCATGGCTAATCCTATATAACTTTTCTTGTTCTGGATTATGTGTGTATTGTTTTTATTTTTATTTTGTAATGCTAGTTATTACTGTACTGATGGAGCTAGAAACACAAGCATTTTGCTGCACCTGTGATAACATCTGCAAATCTGTGTCCGCAACCAATCATCATTGATTTGATTTGATTTGTATCATGAACAACCAGCTACACAACAACTCAGTCAGTCCTCATCCCAACCTACCATCCCTATTCTCTCCCTCACTCTCTTTATGGGGGAGGAGAGAGTCAATCACACCACTGTGTCATGTCCTATCCACATGGCATACATTGCACAGATTCATCATTACTTACAATTTACACCATGACCATTAAACTGAATGGTAAATAGCTATGGCTAAGAACATTGTATCCTCACATCTGAAATATAGTCTACTCCCAAGGGGATTGAGTTCCTCCTATTTCTATATCACTGTTTGAATCTCAAACAGAGGACTCCAACTGTGCCATGGAAATGTTTGTCTCTCTTGTCTCCACTGGCCCCTAACCAGTCAAGTCACCAGGGTATACTCACCAAGCATCCAATATCTCTGTTTACTGAAATGATGGATTTTCAATGAGCAAAACATAAGGCTGCATGACATCATTTCAAGGGGCTCTTAAATACATTATTTTGTCAAATGAAGTTTGAAAAGGAAGAAAAAACTGTTTCATAACTGTGGTAATTCACTTTGGAAAATGCTCCTCATAGGACATCTGCTTCTAACACAGCTAGCTCAAACATGCATGACCCATGGTTATTTCTCTGAAAAATACCTCAACACAGGACACCATTCAACAGTATGACATGCTCTCAAATGAGACTTAACATCAATTAAGGCATGGGTGTCTGTTTGCAATGTACTGTAGTGTCAAGTATTGGTTTTCAGTTCATAGTTTTAACAGTTCCTAGAAAGCACTAGTATTGTATATGCTGGTTCAAGTAGTCTATGTGTTCCTCTTAAAACAAACCACTACATATTACACATTATAAACTGGGAGGTTTGAGCCCTGAATGCTGATTGGCTGATAGCCATGGTATATCAGACCGTATACCACAGGTATAACCAAACATTTATTTTTACTGCTCTAATTATGTTGGTAAACAGTTTATAATAGCAATAAGGCACCTCAGGGGTTTGTGTGTCATGCATAAGAACAGCCCTTAGCCGTGGTATATTGGCCATATAGGTCCAAGAGGCATCTAAACATATATATATATATATATATTTTAAACTGCATTGTTGGTTGGGGGCTCGCCAGTAAGCATTTCACTGTAAGGTCTACACCTGTTGTATTCGGCGCATGTGACTAATAACATGTGATTTGATATATCACACCCCCTTGTGCCTTATTGCTTAATCCCAATACCAATGAGCGTGTTACCTATACCACTTTACACACAATGTGTTCAGATATGCCCAGTATGGTAGTATCTATCTTCACTTGAAGCCAAGCAATAGGAGCATCTGTAAGATGACCAACTGCATATGTACAGAAACTAGGGCCGGGACGATACCACTATACCACTATCGCAAACTCTTTGGTCCTTTTCAAAACCTGCTGTATGTAAAATAGCATGTGCTATAACTTGGAAAATAAATAAAGGTGACTGGATTTCAACATAATTATATTTGTTTCCAGCATTAGGGCTGTTTTCCAAAAGAAGTGAAATCTGCTTTGTGTTTTGATTCTGTTATATACCTTGGGGTTCTTCTAGAAAGAAGGGGACCTCTTTCTTCTCGTCGTTATCTTCGATGTGGTCGAAGGTGATCTGAGGAATGGACATCTTCCTCGCTCCAAGGATGGTCATGGAGCCATTGTCACGAACCATCTTCAGTTTCCTCTTGGTGCGCTTGTTCAACACAGACAGACACAAGAATGCATCACCAGGGCTTTCCTGAACACACAGCATTGGTTAAACTCAGGGCCAGGAGTTTTCCTAGTCAGGTTAATGTTCTCCTGTTGGAATATTTTTCATCTGAGCCTAGAGGAAAGTCTTTGTCCCCAGGCCTGGAGGGAAGCCAAAGTAATTCTGCTACCCAACAGTGGTAAAGCAGCCTTTACTAGTTCTAACAGCAGACCTATCAGCTTGCTGCCAGCTCTTAGCAAACTGTTGGAAAATATTATGTATGACCAAAATTGTGTTTGACCAAATACAATGCTATTGTTAAATACGGAAGACACATTTCAGTTGTACAACTGACTAGGTATCCTCCTTTCCTTTAATAAACTGGTCCTGAACATCTCTAAAACTAAGAGCATTGTATTTGGTACAAATTGTTCATTTAGTTCTAGACTTCAGCTGAATCTGGTAATGAATGGTGTGGCTGTTGAACAAATTGAGGAGACTAAATCACTTGCCATTACCTTAGACTGTAAACTTTCATGGTCAAAACATATAGATTCAATGGTTGTAAATATGGGGAGAGGTCTGGCCGTAATAAAGAGATGCTCTGCTTTTTTTACATCACATTCAGGCTCTAGTTTTATCTTATTTTGATTATTGTCCAGTCATGTGGTCCAGTGCTGCAAGGAAAGACCTAGTTAAGCTGCGCTGGCCCAGAACAGAGCGGCACGTTCTGCTCTTCATTGTAATCAGAGGGCTGATATAAATACTATGCATGCCAGTCTCTCTTGGCTAAGAGTTGAGGAGAGACTGATCACTTATTTTTATAAGAAACAATGTGTTGAAAATCCCAAATTGTTTACATAGTCAACTTACACAAACCTCTGACACACACACTTACCCCACCAGACATGCCACCAGGGGTCTTTTCACAGTCCCCAAATCCAGAACAAATTATTGCTCAAATAAACAGCAAACCTGGTTTTAAAAAACAGATTGACCTAGATAGTTAGTGTGTATGCATTGATATGTAGACTATGTGTACCTTTAAAAAAATATATGTAGTTCTGTCCTGCTGTTCTTGTTTATTGATGTTCTGTATTATGTTTCATGTTTTGTGTGGACCCCAGGAAGAGTAGCTGCTGCTTTTGCAACAGCTAATGGGGATCCTAATAAAATACCAAATACCAAAAGTCACATGTGGCCAATCCCTACCTCCATATGTTAGACAAGTTGTTGTTGTTGTGTTTTATGGTTTAGCACTATCACTTGTCATTCATTCCTGATTTGCTATTTTCTAACATGGCGTATACTACCCAGTAAACTTTGATTCTAACCATTCAGAACACAGAAACCTCAGTATCTGTTTTGTAAGCAATGATTTGTGAACCTTTAAACCTTCAAATAATACACGGTGTTAGTCAAATCTTCTTGCACTATAGCATGGTGATTAAGGCCATGGCTTCAAATCTGTGCTGGTTTAACTGAGATCAACGCTCTTTGAGTCTCTGAATTCCTCAGGGCCTTCATTGTGCTCCACTCCATCACCTAGAGGCAGCACGTCACTAACTGACTGCTTTATAGAAACACAATGATTTTTACTCAATGACACACACAGTGTCCTGGCATTGACACTGGCCCATAGTCCTGTCCAAATACCAGAATGGGTCTGAATCCTGAATGACTCATTAGAAGCAGAGGGGAGAGAGGGGAGAGAGAGGAGAGAGAGAGAGAGAGAAAGAGAGAGAGAAGTCACATGCCGAAACAGAAAGTGACGGAAGCAGCCTTCACTCTCCCCAATATGTGTGGGTTCAATGCCAAACCATTTTTGTTGTTGTTGCTGTTCTACCAACACAAAGGTTTCCTCCCATGAGAAAGGCGGCAGTGACATCATCTCAACTGACTGTGTCTTTGTGTGGGGGAGACAAAGGCCCGGAATTATCCTGGGGGGCTCAAACACGAGACGTATGTGGCAGGGTCTACAGTCAATCACGGATTACAAAAAGAAAACCAGCCACGTCGCGGACATCGACGTCTTGCTCCCAGACAAATTAAACATCTTCTTTGCTCGCTTTGAGGACAATACAGTGCCACTGACACGGCCCGCTACCAAAGCCTGTGGGCTCTCCTTCTCCGTGGCCAACGTGAGTAAAACATTTAAGCGTGTTAACCCTCGCAAGGCTGCCGGCCCAGACGGCATCCCTAGCCGCATCCTCAGAGTAGGCGCAGACGAGCTGGCTGGCGTGTTTACGGACATATTCAAGCAATCACTATCCCAGTCTCTCTATCCCAGTCCCCACATGCTTCAAAATGGCCACCATTTTTCCTGTTCCCAAGAAAGCTAAGGTAACTGAACTAAATGACTATCGCCCCGTTGCACTCACTGTCATCATGAAGTGCTTTGAGAGACTATTCAAGGAGCATATCACCTCCACCCTACCTGATACCATTGACCCACTCCAATTTGCCTACAGCCCTAATTGGTCAACTGACAATGCAATCGCCATCACACTGCACACTGTCCTATCCCACCTGGACAAGAGGAATACCTATGTAAGAATGCTGTTCATTGACTACAGCTCAGCATTTAATACCATAGTACCCTCCAAACTCGTCATTAAGCTCGAGACCCTGGGTCTCGACCCCGCCCTGTGCAACTGGGTCCTGGACATTCTGAAGCGCCGCACTTCCCTCAACCGCAAGGCCCTCCAGAGGGTGGTGCGGTCTGCACAACGCATCACCAGGGGAAAACTACCTGCCCTGCAGGACACCTACAGCACACAATGTCACAGGAAGGCCAAAAAGATCATCAAGGACAGCAACCACCCGAGCCACTGCCTATTCACCCCACTATCATCCAGAAGGCGAGGTCAGTAAAGGTCCATCAAAGCTGGGACCGAGAGACAGAAAAACAGATTCTATCTCAAGGCCATCAGACTGTTAAACAGCCATCACTGACATAGAGAGGCTGCTGTCAACATACAGACTCAAATCTCTGGCCACTTTAATAAATGGACTTAATAAAGGTATCACTAGTCACCTTAAATAATGGCACTTTAATAATGTTTACATATTCTACATTACTCATCTCATATGTATATACTGTTCTATACCATCTACAGCATCTGCCTATGCCTATCATTAGTCACTTTAAATAACGCCACTTTAATAATGTTTACATATCCTACATCACTCATCTCATATGTATATACTACTCTATACCATCTACAGCATCTGCCTATGCCTATCATTAGTCACTTTAAATAACGCCACTTTAATAATGTTTACATATCCTACATCACTCATCTCATATGTATATACTGTACTCTATACCATCTACCGCATCTTGCCTATGCCGCACGGCTATTGCTCATCCAGATATTTATATGTACATATTCTTATTCATTCCTTTACATTTGTGTGTATAAGGTAGTTGTTGTGAATTTGTTAGATTACTTATTAGATATTACTGCATTGTCGGAACTAGAAGCACAAGCATTTCGGTACACTCGCATTAACATCTGCTAATCATGTGTATGTGACCAATAAAATTTGATTTGATTTTGATTTGACTGGCTCTTGCCTTGAGCGGTAGGGGATACGGGGATTGAGGTGGTGAAAGGGAGTGGGTGGGGGGCTTAACTTGTTCTTTCGTAGATCCATGCCCTAAGCACCACCACATGGCTAATGTAGTTCTCAAAGTTAAAAACCACACTGTCAAAGGGGATAGTACAT
This sequence comes from Salmo trutta, assembly GCF_901001165.1. Taxonomy (NCBI): domain Eukaryota; kingdom Metazoa; phylum Chordata; class Actinopteri; order Salmoniformes; family Salmonidae; genus Salmo; species Salmo trutta. Next base: position 56,293,737 of record NC_042960.1, on the reverse strand, counting down.
TTTAGTCATTTCGCAGACGCTCTTATCCAGACAGACATAGTACCATATGTCTGTCTGTCTCTCTGTCTCTCTGTCTGTCTGTCTGTCTGTCTGTCTGTCTGTCTGTCTGTCTGTCTGTCTGTCTGTCTGTCTGTCTGTCTGTCTGTCTGTCTGTCTGTCTGTCGGATGGAAGGCTCATATCACCACCAAACAGCTTTTTCCTGAGGGCAGCTCTCTTTCTGACATCTCCTCTGGGGATTGAGACAGGATGCAAGCTCTCCAAGAGACAGGTTGACAGATATATTAGCTGTTGATTGACAAAGCAGCTATAGTGCATCAGTAGAATGCAGAGGAAAATGGTTGCTTCTCTGAACAGGGATAAAGGTGTATAAAGTGTGTATAGACCTGCAGTATTATGTTTGTTATAACTGAAGAAGTGATGTAGTGTTTACCTTGTTTCTGAGGTTTGGGTTGTTGTTTTCAGAGTTAATGGGGGGAATGTAGTCTCTGGTGAGGACATACATCTTCCAGGTGGCAGGACAGCCTTCTGGTTTCTCTGCTGCATAGCAGCGCCACAGCGTCTGAAAAAGAGGATGGACAAACTGAACCAGTATGATAAGTGTCCTATCATATTTACCCACAGTAAACACAGATGGTGGGCTGATCACCTGGACATTATCTCAGCTCTGGGTAGAAACTGCCCTCAGGCACAGATCTAGGATCAGACCTGTCCAAACCTTAACCATTAGGTGGACAACAGCTAAATTGACCTTGGATCAGTGTTTAAGGGCAACAATGTGTTCTGACAGAGAAAACTCTTCCCTCTGAAGTAGATTCCTGGTTTAACAACTTCATATGGCCATTCATATAGCCATTCACATGTAGCCATTCACATATAGCCATTCACATATAGCCATTCACATATAGCCATTCACATGTAGCCATTCACATGTAGCCATTCACATGTAGCCATTCATATGTAGCCATTCATATGTAGCCATTCACATGTAGCCATTTATATAACCATTCACATGTAGCCATTCATATAACCATTCACATGTAGCCATTCACATGTAGCCATTCATATGTAGCCATTCACATGTAGCCATTTATATAACCATTCACATGTAGCCATTCATATAACCATTCACATGTAGCCATTCACATGTAGCCATTCATATGTAGCCATTCACATGTAGCCATTTATATAACCATTCACATGTAGCCATTTATATAACCATTCACATGTAGCCATTCACATGTAGCCATTCATATGTAGCCATTCACATGTAGCCATTCATATAACCATTCACATGTAGCCATTCACATGTAGCCATTCATATGTAGCCATTCACATGTAGCCATTCATATAACCATTCACATGTAGCCATTCACATGTAGCCATTCATATAACCATTCATATGTAGCCATTCACATGTAGCCATTTATATAACCATTCACATGTAGCCATTTATATAACCATTCACATGTAGCCATTCACATGTAGCCATTCATATAACCATTCATATGTAGCCATTCACATGTAGCCATTTATATAACCATTCACATGTAGCCATTTATATAACCATTCACATGTAGCCATTTATATAACCATTCACATGTAGCCATTCATATAACCATTCACATGTAGCCATTCACATGTAGCCATTCATATGTAGCCATTCATATGTAGCCATTCACATGTAGCCATTTATATAACCATTCACATGTAGCCATTCACATGTAGCCATTCATATGTAGCCATTCACATGTAGCCATTCATATAACCATTCACATGTAGCCATTCACATGTAGCCATTCATATGTAGCCATTCACATGTAGCCATTTATATGTAGCCATTCACATGTAGCCATTTATATAACCATTCACATGTAGCCATTCATATAACCATTCACATGTAGCCATTCACATGTAGCCATTCACATGTAGCCATTCATATGTAGCCATTCACATGTAGCCATTTATATAACCATTCACATGTAGCCATTTATATAACCATTCACATATAGCCATTCACATGTAGCCATTCATATAACCATTCACATGTAGCCATTCATATAACCATTCACATATAGCCATTCATATAACCATTCACATGTAGCCATTCACATATAGCCATTCATACAGCCATTCACATGTAGCCATTCACATGTAGCCATTCATATAACCATTCACATGTAGCCATTCATATAACCATTCACATATAACCATTCACATATAGCCATTCACATGTAGCCATTCATACAGCCATTCATATGTAGCCATTCACATATAGCCATTCATACAGCCATTCACATGTAGCCATTCACATGTAGCCATTTATATAACCATTCACATGTAGCCATTCACATGTAGCCATTTATATAACCATTCACATGTAGCCATTTATATAACCATTCACATGTAGCCATTTATATAACCATTCACATGTAGCCATTCATATAACCATTCACATGTAGCCATTCATATGTAGCCATTCACATGTAGCCATTTATATAACCATTCACATGTAGCCATTTATATAACCATTCACATGTAGCCATTCATATAACCATTCACATGTAGCCATTCACATGTAGCCATTCATATAACCATTCACATGTAGCCATTTATATAACCATTCACATATAGCCATTTATATAACCATTCACATGTAGCCATTCATATAACCATTCACATGTAGCCATTCACATGTAGCCATTCATATAACCATTCACATGTAGCCATTTATATAACCATTCACATGTAGCCATTCATATAACCATTCACATATAGCCATTCACATGTAGCCATTCATATAACCATTCACATGTAGCCATTCATATAACCATTCACATATAGCCATTCATATAACCATTCACATGTAGCCATTCACATATAGCCATTCATACAGCCATTCACATGTAGCCATTCACATGTAGCCATTCATATAACCATTCACATGTAGCCATTCATATAACCATTCACATATAACCATTCACATATAGCCATTCACATGTAGCCATTCATACAGCCATTCATATGTAGCCATTCACATATAGCCATTCATACAGCCATTCACATGTAGCCATTCACATGTAGCCATTTATATAACCATTCACATGTAGCCATTCACATGTAGCCATTTATATAACCATTCACATGTAGCCATTTATATAACCATTCACATGTAGCCATTTATATAACCATTCACATGTAGCCATTCATATAACCATTCACATGTAGCCATTCATATGTAGCCATTCACATGTAGCCATTTATATAACCATTCACATGTAGCCATTTATATAACCATTCACATGTAGCCATTCATATAACCATTCACATGTAGCCATTCACATGTAGCCATTCATATAACCATTCACATGTAGCCATTTATATAACCATTCACATATAGCCATTTATATAACCATTCACATGTAGCCATTCATATAACCATTCACATGTAGCCATTCACATGTAGCCATTCATATAACCATTCACATGTAGCCATTTATATAACCATTCACATGTAGCCATTTATATAACCATTCACATGTAGCCATTCACATGTAGCCATTTATATAACCATTCACATGTAGCCATTCATACAGCCATTCACATGTAGCCATTCACATGTAGCCATTCATATGTAGCCATTCACATGTAGCCATTTATATAACCATTCACATATAGCCATTCATACAGCCATTCACATGTAGCCATTCACATGTAGCCATTCATATGTAGCCATTCACATGTAGCCATTTATATAACCATTCACATGTAGCCATTCATATAACCATTCACATATAGCCATTCACATTTAACCATTCACATAAGTATTCATATAGCCATTCACATTTAACCATTCACATACAGTATAACCATTCATATAGCCTATCCATGTTTAGCTCTGTACCGTCATCCTCATCATCATCATCATGTAGATTCAGTGACTCTATGTTTCTTAAACGTCAGCACAATAAGGAGTCTCTTTGTAAATGCAGCTGTGGGCTTCTTTGTATGTTCAGAGTCAATGTGATCCTTGTGATGGCCAGCTCCTGGTGAATAAACTGGCTGCTATTTGCCTGTCTTCTCTGCCTGGGAGAGAACAGGACAGGACAGCTCACCTTTTCCAGGACATGTGCAGACTACAAACACTGCTACTCATCTATTTGTACTAGACTGCTTTTTGAAGCTTACATTGGCAAGATTTGAAGGGAACAAATGTGTTATTTAAAGAATTCAGGAGATTTAGTGGTCCTGGACATGTTTAAATTGAACCTCTCTGACATCCTGGCCTGGAGTTGTTACATGAGTAAAGCACTGAAACAAATATGGTGTGCGTCAGACCAGACCAGACCTGGTCCTACAGAGGTTCAGCGGCCTACAGTAGGTCCCATGTGTCATCACTGTGCTTAAGCCCTTTCTACACACTCATTCCTATACATATTCTCTCCTATACACAGCTGTTGAGATCCCAGACAGGACAGAGTGAGTGAGTGAGTGAGTGTCTGTCTGTCTGTCTGTCTGTCTGTCTGTCTGTCTGTCTGTCTGTCTGTCTGTCTGTCTGTCTGTCTGTCTGTCTGTCTGTCTGTCTGTCTGTCTGTCTGTCTGTCTGTCTGTCTGTCTGTCTGTCTGTCTGTCTGTCAGTCAGTCAGTACCTGGATTAGTGAGGCTGCAGCCGGGATCTGTCTGTTGAAATGTTTCTGTCTCTGTTTCTGCTGCACCTTCAGAGCAAAGCCCGAGCCCAGTATACCCTGGAGAAGGGGAGAGGGAGAGAGAGAAAGAGAGAGAGAGGCATCATGACACTGAAACCACAGGACGACCTGGAGCTGCACACTGAGGCTTCCCCTCAGAGGACTAACTGGGTTACTCACCAGACAACACAGTAATGATGGAAGGCAATATTGTGTATTATAAATTATGTACACATTATGCTATTTAGTTTATTGTGGAAGAAGAGGAGGAAGATGAGGGGTAATTACTGCAGGCAGAGCAAAGAAGGAGATGGCGAAGACGCTGAAGCAGGAGGCAATGCACTTCCCTATCCACGTCTGAGGAATCTTGTCCCCGTAGCCAATGGTGGTCACTGTCACCTGGGGACAGTGGGGACGGGATAGGTTAGGGAAAACAAGGCAATGTTTCCACACACTGATGTCATTTTTAATTACATGATCATTTCCTGTTATATATATATATATATCTTTTCACCATTATTACATTTATATATGTACTAAATAAGTTAAAAATCGTTTGTTAAAGGCTTCTAATAATGAGCTACTTGGTTGTAAAGAGGTCATTGAACACAGTTTGGCGATAACAACAAGGAGCAGACCATGAAGAGAAAGTTCATCACACGTATTGGCCTGCCTCCAAAACTGTCACCACTCAGCAGTTGAAATTCACTCAATAGGAATACGATTCTGACTGGGACTAATCCTCGGTGAGGAGAGGATTCTGGGACTAATCCTCAGTGAGGAGAGGAATTTGGCCGAGCGGAGCACGGAGGAAAACAAATACCCCTGCATTTCAATGTACATCCACTCTGAAAGCTGAGCCAATTGTGACACATTGAGAGAAGCACAGTGGAGTGTCTTTGGGGCGCCGTGTGACCTTGTGCTGTGTGCTTATATAAAGAGGGTGATGTAAGGTGAGATACTTAAAACCTTTTGGGAGTAAATAGGAAGAAGGAGGGAGGGAGGGAAGGAGGGAGGGGGATGGTTAATCCTCATCTACACATTCTATGACTAAACAATGGGCCTGACATCAGTGTGGAATAGTCCACTCAACAACACCCCCGCATTCAAACCCCTGATGTAAGCGCTGCACTCCAAGTGTGTGGCGAAGCCTCTCCATGTCTTCACAAAGGTCAAACACACCATCTTGAGTTCTCATTGGGGCACAGTCTATTTACTCTTTCTCCCTCTCTCTGTGGTGTGTCATTGCCACACCACACCTGCCATCATATGGTTCATACTAAACACCATACACCCTATAAACAACATCAACTAAATCTCTCTCTCTCTCCCTCTCCCTATCTATCCTGAAATCAATCGGTTCTCTGTCTCTCTCTCCCATTTTCAGAGGTTGAGCAGAGTGCTGGTGAAGCTCCAGATCAAACACTCTTCCCTTAACAACCTCTGTCTGAGTGTGAGGCAGAGGAGAGGAGAGGAGAGGAGAAGAGAGGAGAGGAGAGGAGAGAAATATGAATCATGCCATTGGCCTGTGGGCTCTGGGCCCGTCCTACAGCTGTGCCCTGCACCTGCACACCCCACAGTGGAAAACAAGCTGACAGGGAATACACTGGGAAACACACACACACCACTCTCCAAACAGGCTCTCCCTTTACTGCTGGACAAACTGATCTCACCACACAAACACCACACCACACCACACACACACCACACACACACACACACACACCACACCACACACACCCCACCACACCACACACACACGAGTGACCAAACCTATTGGCACGGCATATCACAAGTCTCAAGTTTACAGTCTCTGTGATTAACAAAGGAGAGCAAAGTTCCTATTGGGCTGTTTTGTTCATTGTGGCTATGACACACAAAAACAGCTTTTCTTCATGGTTCCATTGGGCACCAAGGACCCCTGAACCTTTCTAACTCTCATTACAAAACAGCTAGTAATCCTGCAATTACAGTTTTAATTAAAGGAACTGACACTTTATAGTGGCAGAGTAAAAGGTATTTGAGACAGAGAGCAGCGAGGTGGTTTATTGCGTGTAGATCCCTCTAGCACAAGACTACCATAGGTTTTTTATTACCCACAGCCTTACATTGAACTGTTTAATTAAATTAACTGGAAACTTGACACGCCTGATGGAAACAGCCAAAACAGCTTGCACTCGAAAAAATTCTGGGTTGTTTAGATGACCCAACTGCTGAGTTACAAGCATTGGGTCACTTAGTTGGATTGTTTTCTTTAAAAAGAGCAGGGTTGGGTTGTTGATCAAATCAAATCAAATTGTATTTGTCACATGTGCCGAATACAAGTGTAGACCTTACCGTGAAATGCTTACTTACAAGCCCTTAACCAACAATGCAGTTCAAGAAATAGAGTTAAGAAAATATTGACTAAATAAAGTAAAGTAAAAAATAAAATAAAAAGTAACACAAGAAAATTACATAACAATAACATGGCTATATACAGCGGGTACCGGTACTGAGTCAATGTGCAGGGGTACAGGTTAGTCGAGGTAATTTGTAGGTAGGGGAAAAGCGACTATGCATAGATAATAAACAGCGAGTAGCAGCAGTGTAAAAACAAAGGGGGGGGGGGGGGGTCAATGTAAATAGTCCAGGTGGCCATTTGATTAATTGTTCAGCAGTCTTATAGCTTGGGGGTAGAAGCTGTTAAGGAGCCTTTTGGACAAAGACTTGGCGCTCCGGTACCGCTTGCCGGGACTGGAGTCTTCGACAATTTTTTGGGCCTTCCTCTGACACCGCCTAGTATATAGGTCCTGGATGGCAGGGAGCTTGGCCCCAGTGACGTATTGGGCCGTACGCACTACCCTCTGTAGCGCCTTACGGTCGGATGCCAAGCAGTTGCCATACCAGGCGGTGATGCACCCAGTCAGGATGCTCTCGATGGCGCAGCTGTGGAACTTTTTGAAGATCTGGGGACCCATGCCAAATCTTTTCAGTCTCCTGATGGGGAAAAGCTCTTCACGACTGTCTTGGTGTGTTTGGACCGTGATAGTTTGTTGGTGATGTGGACACCATGGAACTTGAAACTCTTGACCCACTCCACGACAGCCCCGTCGATGTTAATGGGGGCCTGTTCGGCCTTCCTTTTACTTTAGTCCGTGATCAGCTCCTTTGACTTGCTCACATTGAGGGAGAGGTTGTTGTCCTGGCACCACACTGCCAGGTCTCTGACCTCCTCCCTATAGGCTCATCATTGTCGGTGATCAGGCCTACCACTGCTGTGTCGTCAGCAAACTTAATGATAGTGTTGGAGTCGTGCCACACAGTCGTGGGTGAACAGGGAGTACAGGAGGGGACAAAACACGTACCCCTGTGGGGCCCTGGTGTTGAGGATCTGAGTGGCAAATGTGTTGCTGCCTACCCTTACCACCTGGGGGCGGCCCGTCAGGAAGTCCAAGATCCAGTTGCAGAGGAAGGTGTTTAGTCCCAGGGTCCTCAGCTTAGTGATGATCTTCGTGGGTACTTTGGTGTTAAACACTGAGCTGTAGTCAATGAACAACATTCTCACATAGGTGTTCCTTTTGTCCAGGTGGGAAAGGGCAGTGTGGAGTGCGATTGAGATTGCATCATCTGTGGATCTGTTGGGGTGGTATACGAATTGGAGTGGGTCTAGGGTTTCTGGAATGATGGTGTTGATGTGAGCCATGACCAGCCTTTCATAGCACTTCATGGCTACCGACATGTAGGTAGTCATTAAGGCAGGTTACCTTCACATTTTTTTTATATCAGTTTTCCATTAAAACAATAAGAAAAAATCATACAATTCTACATCAATTCATAATGCAGAATAATGGTCCTTTAAGTATGTATGACCGCAAGGGCCAGGCCATGAAGTTATATATATCACAGTCATATACCCTTGAAAGCGCCTCAGCTACAGCATGTTAGTTTGTCTGTAAGGGTACAAATTATCAAGGAACCTACCAGATACAACCCTAAATCCGTAACCATGTGCACCCTCTTAGATATCATCCTGACCAACTTGCCCTCTAAATACACCTCTGCTGTCTTCAACCAGGATCTCAGCGATCACTGCCTCATTGCCTGCGTGCGTAATGGGGCCGCGGTCAAATGACCACCCCTCATCACTGTCAAACGCTCCCTAAAACACTTCAGAGAGCAGGCCTTTCTAATCAATTTGGCCCGGGTATCCTGGAGGGATATTGACCCCATCCCGTCAGTAGAGGATGCCTGGTTTCTCTTCAAAAGTACTTTCCTCTCCATATTAAATAAGCATGCCCTATTCAAAGAATGTAGAACTAAGAACAGATATCGCCCTTGGTTCACCCCAGACTTCCCTTGACAAGCACAAAAACATCCTGTGGCGTTCTGCATTAGCATTGAATAGCCCCCGCGATATACAACTTTTCAGGGAAGTCAGTAACCAATATACTCAGTCAGTTGGGAAAGCTAAGGATAGCTTTTTCAAACAGAAATTTGCTTCCTGTAGCACTAATTCCAAAAAGTTTTGGGGCATTGTAAAGTCCATGGAGAATAAGAGCACCTCCTCCCAGCTGCCCACTGCACTGAGGATAGGAGACACTGTCACCACTGATAAATCTACGATAATTGATCATTTCAATAAGCATTTTCCTACGGCTGGCTATGCTTTCCAGCTGGCTACCCCTACCCCGGCCAACATCACAGCACTCCCAGCAGAAACTTGCCCAAGCCCCCCCCGCTTCTCCTTCACCCAAATCCAGACAGCTGATTTTCTGAAAGAGCAGCAAAATCTGGATCCCTACAAATCAGCCGGGCTAGACAATCTGGACCCTCTCTTTCTAAAATGATCAGACGAAATTGTTGCAACCCCTATTACTAGCCTATTCAACGTCTCTTTCGTATCGTCTGAGATCCCCAAAGATCGGAAAGCTGCCGCGGTCATCCCCCTCTTCAAAGGGGGAGACACTCTAGACCCAAACTGTTACAGACCTATATCCATCCTGCCCTACCTTTCTAAAATCTTCGAAAGCCAAGTTAACAAACAGATGACCGACCATTTCGAATCCCATCGTACCTTCTCCACTATGAAATCTGGTTTCCGAGCTGGTCATGGGTGCACCTCAGCCTCGCTCAAGATCATAACCACCATCTATAAAAGACAGTACTGTGTAGCCGTCTTCATCAACCTGGCCAAGGCTTTCAACTCTGTCAATCACCACATTCTTATCGGCAGACTCAATAGCCTTCGCTTCTCAAATGACTCCTTGGTTCACCAACTACTTCTCAGATAGAGTTCAGTGTGTCAAATCGGAGGGCCTGTTGTCTGGACCTCTGGCAGTCTCTATGGGGGTGCCACAGGGTTCAATTCTCGGGCCGACTCTTTTCTCTGTATACATCAATGATGTCGCTCTTGCTGCTGGTGATTCTCTGATCCATCTCTACGCAGACGACACCATTCTGTATACATCTGGCCCTTTTTTGGACACTGTGCTAACAAACCTCCAAACGAGCTTCAACGCCATACAACACTCCTTCCGTGGCCTCCAACTGCTCTTAAATGTAAGTAAAACTAAGTACATGCTCTTCAACTGATTGCTGCCCGCACCCTCCCGCCCGACTAGCATCACTACTCAAGACGGTTCTGACTTAGAACATATGGACAACTACAAATACCTAGGTGTCTGGTTAGACTGTAAACTCTCCTTCCAGACTCACATTAAGCATCTCCAATCCAAAATAAAATCTAGAATCTGCTTCCTATTTCACAACAAAGCCTCCTTCACTCATACTGCCAAACATACCCTCATAAAATTGACTATCCTACCGATCCTTGACTTCGGCGATGTCATTTACAAAATAGCCCCCAACACTCTACTCAGCAAACTGGATATAGTCTATCACAGTGCCATCCGTTTTGTCACCAAAGCCCCATATACTACTCACCACTGCGACCTGTATGCTCTCGTTGGCTGGCCTTCGCTACATATTTGTTGACAAACCCACTGGCTCCAGGTCATCTATATGTCTTTGCTAGGTAAAGCCCCGCCTTATCTCAGCTCACTGGTCATCATAGCAACACCCACCCGTTGCACGCGCTCCGGCAGGTATATTGCAATGGTCATCTCCAAAGCCAACACTTCCTTTGGCCGCCTTTCTTTCCAGTTCTCTGCTGCCAATGACTGGAACGAATTGCAAAAATCTCTGAAGTTGAAGTCTTACATCTCTCTCTCTAACTTTAAGCATCAGCTGTCAGAACAGCTTACTGATCACTGTACCTCTACACAGCCAATCTGTAAATAGCACACACAACTACCTCATCCCCATATTATTACTTACCCTCTTGCTCTTTTGCACCCCAGTATCTCTACTTGCACATCATCATCTGCACATCTATCACCCCAGTATTAATGCTAAATTGTAATTAATAAATAGGCGTCTATGGCCTATTTATTGCCTACCTCCCTACTCTTCTACATTTGCACACACTGTACATAGATTTTTCTATTTTTCTTTTCTATTGTGTTATTGACTACGTTTGTTTATGTGTAACTCTGTGTTGTTGTTTTTGTCGCACTGCTTTGCTTTATCTTGGCCAGGTCGCAGTTGTAAATGAGAACTTGTTCTCAACTGGCCTACCTGGTTAAATAAAAAATAGTTTTGTGTAAAAGTAGCTTTGTGTAACTGAAACCGGATTAGCAACTTGTGTCTTTATGGTATTCCAGAACCACTCAAGCTAGAGGGGGACCCCGACAGATACACATCACAAAACAAGCGCAACGGTGGAAATTGTTGTTTTATTTCTTTACTTACCTACACACACACACACACACACACACACACACACACACACACACACACACACACACACACACACACACACACACAGACACATAGACACACACACACACAGACACACACACACACACAGACACACAGACACACACAAACACATACACACACACACACACACCTTTTTTTCACACTATTGGTTAGAGCCTGTAAGTAAGCGTTTCACTGTAAGGTCTACACCTGTTGTATTCCGCGCACGTGACAAATAAACTTTGATTTGATTTGAAATAGAGGAGATTCAATCTTGGGTTGTGGGTTTGATTCCCGTTTGGGTCACATATACTAAAATGTGCAGTGGATTCGGAAAGTATTCAGACCCCTTCCCCTTTTCCACATTTTGTGACATTACAGCATGATTCTGAAATGGATGAAATTAAAAATGTTCCTCATTAGTCTACACACAATACCCCATAATAACAAAGCAAAAACAGGTTTTTAGACATTTTTACAAATGTATTAAAAATAATGCACTGTATATCACTGTTCTGTAAGTTGCCTTGGATAAACGTGTCTGCTATATACAGTACTATCCTATTACTATGCCTTACCACCAGTGGTGGCTGGTGGCGCTTTAAATGGGGAGGATGGGCTCATAGTAATGGTTGGTTTCCATGTGTTTGATGCCATTCTATCCATTCCATTCCATTAATTATTTTGAGCCGTCCTCCCTCACCAGCCTCTTCTGCTTACCACGCCCCACCACAGGACATCAGCTCTAATACTATGCCTTACCACGCCCCACCACAGGGCATCAGCGTAGCTGGAGAACCCAGTCTTGCCCTCCTCGTCCACAGCATCCTTCTCCGCCAGGTACACAAAGTAGGAGGAGAAAATCAGCCCCAGGAAGCCAATGTACAGCGTGGTGATCAGCTCCTACAACAGAGGAAATGCAGATAGAGAGTGGAGTGTGTCACTTGTAATGTGCAGTAGACCATGTATAGGTGCTACATGTATTTCTTTACATTATTTACACATTTTACATTGCAGGTGTGAATCAAAGTAAAATGATATCTGTCCATAACATCAATCATTACAACACATAGTCTGATCAAGACTAGAGTGTGCAATGACTACAAAGAAAGAGGAGGCATATGACTCTCTCTCTATCATTTCACACAGACAGAAGACTTCATCTTTAGGAAGAGTAGCTGCTGCTTTCCCAACAGCTAATGGGGATCCTAATAAAATACCAAATTCCAAATCTCCCCTATTTATATAAACCCTAAACCCTAAAAGAATAGCAGTAGACCCATTGCACATCACAGAGAAATAACCCACAGCTTCCTGTTAAAGATAGAAAACAAAACAGAAGAGGAGGTCTTCAAAAGAACACCAGATGACTGAAATTAGAGTACAAACAAAGAGGGGGAAACACATGAAGAGGTGGAAAGGAAAGCTGTTAAACCTGACTCTCTATCTCTCTCCTTATAAAGCGTTGCAGGTCCTAGTGAGAGTATCAGAGGAATCTGTGATTGTGCAACGGGCCCTGTGATAATCACTGGTGGCAATATAGCATGGACAACATGGACAGACGTCTGCCTCAGTCTACCCATAACCAGACAAGCTAGGCAGGAGGCAGGAGGCAGGGCAACTCAGACAGAACAAGTGCACTAATCCTCTGGAAGAAATAGCAACAATGTGCACCCGTCATCTGACCACAGTGTCCTTATTTGGTTAAGAAATGTCCAACAATAGTTGTTTTATCTTTTATTTTCAAAGCCATGACTAACCACGTCTGTAGTCATCTCATCTACCTTGCTTTTTTATTTTCATCTGCTTGATTGACTGAGGATTTATGAGAAGCCTACTCAGGGTACAGTAGACAAGTAGATCAAGTTAGATCAAGTAAGATCAAGGTAGATTAATTCACTCTACTAAAAACAGCATTATACTCCAGATTACCTTTTGATATTTAACTTCATGTAAGCTCATACTGCAAATCATTATGATATGAAATGAGCCAACAGATGTAAAGGGATCTCCACCTGTCTATGGATGAAGACTACTGATCCAAGAAGCCTCCATGTTCCTCCCTGACGATCCACGTGCAGCATGCGTAGAATCTGGAGGAAGCGGATTCCCCTGTAATCATGGAGACAAAAGGTAACCAATGTCAATCAAACCTTAGCCTACTATACCTCTACTCTCTTCCACCTGTTTTACTATGCAACGAAAACACAATTACAGCACAACACAAAATGTTACACTTACATTACAATATTATATTATTTTGTAATTATGGTTGCAAAATTCCAGGAACTTTCAATACATTTCCTGGTTTTCCCTAAATCCCGGTCGGAGGCTTCGCGTAATCAGGAGGTGAATAAGCAGGATATCTGGGATCCTCCAACCAGGATTTCTGGAAAAGCAGGTAAAATACTCAAAGTTCCCGGAATTTTGCATCCTGATTTGTACCAAAACCAGTACCTGATAGCAGATGTGGCAAACACTTGGCCATTGGAGCCTACACCCAGCACGACGACGGAGGCAATAACCACTATCAGATCTGGGGGATACAGGGATACACCTGTACATTAGCATTGGAATCTAGTTCATAATCTTCAAATGTTTAAGTTGCCATTGAACAACAAAAGTAGTAGACATAATAGTAGAAGTAATGATAGTAGAAGTAATGATAGTAGAAGTAATGATAGTAGAAGTAATGATAGTAGAAGTAATGATAGTAGAAGTAATGATAGTAGAAGTAATGATAGTAGAAGAAGTAAGAAGAGAGTCGGGACGAAAGTAATACAGCGCAAAAGCAACCCCCCCAAAAGTAACACAATGTTAACTGATGACCTGGAATAAGAAAAAAAAATTTTAAGCACAGGCCATTGTCTCCTCTAGTTTATATTGCTTTTATAATGATAGCAAAATATCAACAGGTGACTGAATGTTCGAAAATTATATATGACATCATTAGAATTATGCCTTAATCAAATGACTTGATGGATCAGCTTACGACATAAGCTTTTATCGACAGGTTAGTGGTTAAAAATATATATGATTCTGGGGGTTAATTACCTGTGTCAAGCCATGGAAATGTGATAAGCCTGATTACTTTGCAGTTTGGGAAAATAATACAAACGTTTACTCTATCAAGACACGAGGAGCGCGCATGACAAGGACAACTGGAGCACAGCTGATTGGTAGGGCTAAGCATGAATAACATCTCCTACTATGGTTAATGTAGCTATTATGTGATCCATTTTAGTCTGATTAATATTGTAAGGCAAAATATTGTGGTTGCGCAACATTGAGATGGCTCTTTTTCATACATTTCTAACCTATAGCGTGAATTATTCATGAAATGATGGCTGATAGTACTTTTGTTGAAAGTAAAGAGCATTACAAACCAGAAACATGGAGATAAGACAGATATTGTGCACTTCTCGCCAGATGTTACTCCCGCCCCGCCGGCAGGTGCAAAAGTAACTATGCGGTAGTCTATTTCATTTCAACTCACTTACCTCAGAAATGAAATGACAGTTTCTAATGGTAGAAGACATACACAAGTTGTTTGTCATAAAATATAGTCTCTCTAGCACTATCGATCTGTGAGTAATTAAGAAACAAAAAGTGTTACTTTCGTCCCGGTTCTCCCCTAGTAGACATAATAGCAGAAGTAATCAAATTTGACCCCAAAAAAGAAGGGGTAAAAACATGTAACAACGGTGTCTGACTGCATGTGGCACGGCTGTGTGAGATTTAATAAAGGATAAGCCAGGTGCACCTATGATAGAAATGGGTTTCCTGATGAAGCGGAGTCGTCCCTTGATCCCCACATATTTGCTCCTGCAGCCGGCAGACCAGAGCCGCACCACATACTCTGTCCCAAAGAACAACACTAGGACAATCTCCTGTGGACCAGAACACAAGCAGTTACAGACAACAGTTAGGAGAACAGGGCTGGGGAAGAAGGGGAGAAGACACAAAGCATTCAAACTAGTTCATTATAACCAAAGCATTTTACTATCACATTTTACTAAGACTACTACACACACACACTATCTATCTACCATTTCATACTATGAAAGTAATATGAGTGTTTTTCTAAGTCCAGTGCCAAGCAATGCATTGAGATGTCAGGCTTGATAAGCGCTTGGTGGGACTGGGACTTGACAGGTGTGCTGACAGAGAGAGGCTGAGGTGGTCTAGTAGTAAGGGAACCATTCACACCAGCCCACCCAGAAGGTTAGATAGCATCTCTGATGACAGAGCATATTGAGCCAGGGTCAATGGCTCAGTGATTTGAGCCTCATGGCTGTGACAGTGCCTCAGCAGGATGTGCAGGTAGGATAAATACTAAATCAGCTGGGTTGTGTTGGAGCCCTTTACACATCTGTTGGGTGGTTAAAATATAATAGGTGACATTTTGCACAGTGCAAATATTGTGTGTATGGTGGGGAGGGGTGAGTGTGTTTGTTTGTGTGTGTGTGAGATAATTCTTCATGAACCAATATATTTTACATTAGCACCATGTCTCCATAATATTTTGCCACCTAACTCAGTAATAGCTGTCTTAGAGTGGGTGGCCATCCCGTTGCTTGCTTGAATTGGCTGCTCTACCAGCCCCCCCCCCCCCCCCTTTTGAAACCTAATACCACAGGCCCTGCTGCAACAACATGGCTCCATAGTCACAAAAACAATCCCCTGGCTGTCACTCACCCTATAGACACATTCACTTACTGCGAATGCAGTGACAGTGTCCTTCCTTTCCTTAATAATACTGTGGGTTGGATTGATCTTACAGGAACAAGTAGCACTGTTGTGTGGATTTAACATAAATAGCTACCGTGTTTGTGACTGAGGGAAAAAGTGAGAAGTGGGTTAATAACATCTATTTTAGTTGGACTTGACCGACCAGGCACAGCCCTACTTGTGTATACCGCGGAGAGAGTGAGAGACCAAATGTCATGGCTCTGTGCTGTGTCTATATAACATTGCACTATTTGTGGGTATTTGTGTCTAAAAGTTGGCCAGGGCTATTTTCCCACACCTGTCCAAACTGCTCCCCAGTGGCCAGCACCTCTACACAAAAAAAGGTGCCATCTAGAACTTAAAAATGTTATTTGGATGTCCCCATAGGAGAACCATTTGAAGAAACATTTTTGGTTCCAGGGAAAAACATTTTTTATTGCAGGTATAACCCTATTCAAATAAAATCACATTTTATTAGTCACATGTACCGAATACAACAGGTGTACAACAGTGAAATGCTTACTTACAAGCCCCAAACCAACAATGCCGATTAATAAATACGATTAAGAATACGACATAAAAGGAACAAGTAATTAAAGAGCAGCAGTAAAATAGCAATAGCGAGACTATATACAGGGGGTACCAATACAGAGTCAATGTGCGGGGGCACCGGTTAGTCGAGATAATTGAGGTAATATGTACATGTAGGTAGAGTTATGAAAGTGACTATGCATAGACAATAACAGAGAGTAGCAGTGGCGTAAAAGGGGGAGGGGGCAATGCAAATAGTCTGGGTAGCCATTTGATTAGATGTTCAGAAGTTTTATGGCTTTGGGGTAGAAGCTGTTTAGAAGCCTCTTGGACCTAGACTTGGTGCTCCGGTACCGCTTGCCGTGCGGTAGCAGAGAGAACAGTCTATGACTTGGGTGGCTGGAGTCATTGACAATTTTTCGGGCCTTCCTCTGACACCGCCTGGTATAGAGGTCCTGGATGGCAGGAAGCTTGGCCCCAGTGATGTACTGGGCCGTACGCACTACCCTCTGTAGTGCCTTGCGGTCGGAGGCCAAGCAGTTGCCATACCAGGCAGTGACGCAACCAGTCAGGGCGCTCTCGATGGTGCAGCTGTAGAACCTTTTGAGGATCTGAGGACCCATGCCAAATCTTTTCAGTCTCCTGAGGGGGAATAGGTTTTGTCATGCCCTCTTCATGACTGTCTTGGTGTGCTTGGACCATATTAGTTTGTTGGTGATGTGGACACCAAGGAACTTGAAGCTCTCAACCTGCTCCACTACAGCCCAGTCGATGAGAATGGGGGTGTGTTCGGTCTTCCGTTTCCTATAGTCCACAATCATCTCCTTTGTCTCCTTTGTCACATTGAGGGAGAGGTTGTTGTCCTGGCACCACACGGCCAGGTCTCTGACCTCCTCCCTATAGGCTGTCTCATCGTTGACGGTGATCAGGCCTACCACTGTTGTGTCATCGGCACACTTAATGGTGTTGGAGTTGTGCCTGGCCGTGCAGTCATGAGTGAACAGGAAGAACAGGAGGGGGCTGAGCACGCACCCCTAAGGGGCCCCTGTGTTGAGGATCAGCTTGGCGAATGTGTTGTTACCTACCCTTACCACCTGGGGGCGGCCAGTCAGGAAGTCCAGGATTCAGTTGCAGAGGGAGGTGTTTAGTCCCAGGGTCCATAACTTAGTGATGAGCTTTGAGGGCACTATGGTGTTGAACGCAGCGCTGTAGTCAATGAATAGCATTCTCACATAGGTGTTTCTTTTGTCAAGGTGGGAAAGGGCAGTGTGGAGTGCAATAGAGATTGTATTATCTGTGGATCTGTTGGGGCGGTATGCAAATTGAAGTGGGTCTAGGGTTTCTGGGATAATGGTGTTGATGTGAGCCATGACCAGCCTTTCAAAGCACTTCATGGTGCTTACTGCTTTAATTTTTGCTTGTAAGCAGGAATCAGGAGGATATAATTATGGTCAGATTTGCCAAATGGAGGGTGAGGGAGAGCTTTGTACGCGTCTCTGTGTGTGGAGTAAAGGTGGTCTAGAGTTCTTTTCCCACTAATTGCACATTTAACATGCTGGTAGAAATTTGGTAAAACTGATTTAAGTTTCCCTGCATTAAAGTCCCCGGCCACTAGGAGCACTGCCTCTGGATGAGTGTTTTCCTGTTTGCTTATGTGTCATACTCGTTGTAATGGACAGACCAAGGCGCAGCGGGTAAAGTGCTCATCTTCTTAATTTATTAGAAATAAGACTTAAACAAAAGAAACAACGACGAAACAGTCCCATAAGGTGCACAGACTATACAGGAAATAACCACCCACAAAACACAAGTGAAACAAACCTCAACTAAATATGGCCTCCAATTAGAGACAACGACAACCAGCTGCCTCTAATTGGAGGTCCTACCAAAAACCCAACATAGAAATAGAAAACTAGATTTAAACATAGAAAAAGAAAACATAGAACCTTTAACCAAAAACACCAAAACAAACACCCCCTGCCACGCCCTGACCAAACTACAATGACAAATAACCCCTTTTACTGGTCAGGACGTGACAGTACCCCCCCCCCCCCCAAGATGCAGACCCTGAATGCACCTAAAAAACAAAAACCCCACAAAAACAACCCCAAACTTAAAGGGAGGGAAGAGAGGGTGGCCACTGTCAACGACGGTCCCTGTGCTACACCCCCCCTCTTCCCAATCCTCCCACTACGGAGGTGGCTCTGGCTCTGGGCGTAGCTCCCGTTCAGAAGAC
Source organism: Salmo trutta (assembly GCF_901001165.1). Lineage (NCBI taxonomy): Eukaryota > Metazoa > Chordata > Actinopteri > Salmoniformes > Salmonidae > Salmo > Salmo trutta. The sequence goes on along the minus strand of NC_042960.1, from coordinate 56,274,755 downwards.
TCCGGGCTGTGCGGCGTCGCTGGAGACTCCGGGCTGAGGAGCATCGCTGAAGACTCCGGGCTGAGGAGCGTCGCTGGAGACTCCGGGCTGAGGAGCGTCGCTGGAGACTCCGGGCTGAGGAGCGTCGCTGGAGACTCCGGGCTGAGGAGCGTCGCTGGAGGCTCCTGGCTGAGGAGCGTCGCTGGAGGCTCCTGGCTGAGGAGCGTCGCTGGAGACTCCGGGCTGAGGGGCATCGCTGAAGACCCCCGGGCTGAGAGGCGTCGCTGGAGGCCCCAGGCTGGGGAGCGTCGCTGGAGGCTCAAGGCTGAGGAGCGTCGCTGGAGGCTCAAGGCTGAGGATCGTCGCTGGAGGATCAAGGCTGAGGAGCGTCGCTGGAGGCTCAGGGCTGAGGAGCGTCGCTGGAGGCTCAGGGCTGAGGAGCATCGCTGGAGGCTCAGGGCTGAGGAGCGTCGCTGGAAGCTCAAGGCTGAGGAGCGTCGCTGGAGGCTCAGGGCTGAGGAGCGTCGCTGGAAGCTCAAGGCTGAGGAGCGTCGCTGGAAGCTCAAGGCTGAGGAGCGTCGCTGGAAGCTCAAGGCTGAGGAGCATCGCTGGAAGCTCAGGGCTGAGGAGCGTCGCTGGAGGCTCAGGGCTGAGGAGCGTCGCTGGAGGCTCAGGGCTGAGGAGCGTCGCTGGAGGCTCAGGGCTGAGGAGCGTCGCTGGAGGCCTCCTGTGTGGAGCTGGCACCGGTCTCCCCGGACTGGGGAGACGAACAGGAGATTGGGTGCGCAGAGCGGGCACGGGGCACACTGAGCCGTGTAGGCGCACCGGCGGTCTGGAACTCAGGGCTGGCACACCCCGTCCTGGCTGAGTGGTCACTGTAGCCTGGCACGGGCGGAGCGCTGGCACAGGGCGAACTGGGCTGTGCTGGAGAGTGAGGGCTGCCATGCGTAGAGCAGGCGCAGGGTAAGCTGGACCGAGGAGACGCACTGGTGGCCAGATGCGCTGCGCTGGCGCACTTCTCCCTGGCTTCCGGCCAACTCTCGCCCGGCAATGCTGCAGAGCCCTTACTGGCCGCACTGGACTGTGCGTGCGTATGGGCGACACCGTGCGCATTTCTGCGTAGCTCGGTGCTCTCCTCGTCACCCGTTCCCCCTTGTTAAGCACGGGGAGTTGGCTCAGGACTCCACCCTGACTCTCCCCAACTCCCCGTGTGCCCCCCCCAAAACATTTTTGGGGCTGCCTCTCGCACTTGCCTTTGGGCCTATACAGCGCCTCATAATAGCACCGCTCTGCCTTTGCTGCCTCCAGTTCCTCCCTCGGTCGCCAGTACTCCCCAGCCTGCCTCCAGGATCCCTTTCCGTCTAAGATCTCCTCCCATGTCCACGACTCCAAATATTTCTCCTGCTGCTCCTTCTTCCGCTGCTTGGTCCTTTTCTGGTGGATGGTTCTGTCATATGCGTCAATGAACGGTGACCAAAATGCAGCGGTTATAGTGCTCATCTTCTTAATTTATTAGAAATAACACTTAAACAAAAGAAACAACGACGAAACAGTCCCATAAGGTGCACAGACTATACAGGAAATAACCACCCACAAAACACAAGTGAAACAAACCTCAACTAAATATGGCCTCCAATTAGAGACAACAACAACCAGCTGCCTCTAATTGGAGGTCCTACCAAAAACCCAACATAGAAATAGAAAACTAGATTTAAACATAGAAATAGAAAACATAGAACCTAAACCAAAAACACCAAAACACACAAAACAAACACCCCCTGCCACACCCTGACCAAACTACAATGACAAATAATCCCTTTAACTGGTCAGGACGTGACATTATGGTGGAATACAGCTCATTGAGTGCGGTTTTAGTGCCAGCATCGGTCTGTTGTGGCATGTAGACAGCTACAAAAAATACAGATGAAAACTCTCTAGATAGATAGTGTGGTCTACAGCTTATCATGAGATACTCTACCTCAGGCGAGCAAAACCTTGAGACTTCTTAGATATCGGGCACCAGCTGTTGTTTACTAATATACATAGTCCGCCACCCCTTGTCTTACGAGACGCCGCCGTTCTATCCTGCCAATACAGCGTATAACCAGCCAGCTGTATGTTGATAATGTTGTCGTACAGCTTCGACTCTGTGAAGCGTAAGATATTACAGTTGTTAATGTCCCGTTGTGGTTTAATCTTCCTCGTAGGTCGTCAATTTTATTTTCCAATGATTGCATGTTAGCTAGTAAGGCAGTGGGGGTTTATTCGATCGCCTACGAATTCTCAGAAGGCAGCCCAACCTCCGCCCTCTTTTTCTCCGTCTTCTCTTCACGCAAATGGGGATTAGGGCCTGTTTCTGGGAAAGCAGTATGTCATTCACGTCGGGCTCGTCAGACTCATTAAAGGAAAAAAAGTGAGTAATCTCAGTTCTGATGTCCAGAAGTTATTTTCAGTAATAAGAGACAGTAGCAGCAACATTATGTACAAAATAAGTTACAAACAACGCAAACAAATCAACAAAAAAACCCAGTTGGTTAGGAGCACGTAAAACGTCAGCCATCTTCTCCGGCGCCATGATACATGATGGGTACTCTTGGGTTCCATGTAGAACCCTTTCCACAGAGGGTTCCACCAGGAACCAAAAAGGGATCTCCTATAAAGACAGCCAAATAACCCTTTTGGAATCCTTTTTTCTAAGAGTGTAGGAGATAAGTATTGTGATATTTAAAGGAACCTAAGCTAGAGTGGGGATACGTGATGGGAAAAGCAACATGAACAAGAACATGAAAACGTAGATGAACTACCAGGTCAGGTCAGTGCTGGGTGAGAATAAAAACTGGGTAATGTTTTATTGTACAGTCCTATTTCACCTTGTGTTTACCTGATGTTATGTATAAACTATATACATAGAAATGGGTACTTTCTGGTTCTTCACTATCAAATAATTACATTATAACATAACAACTATTTGACCATGACATTTCCAGGTAAAACCAGGTGAACATGGAAATCAAATCGGATTACAATAAATCCCCAAAATTCTAAAATGGTTCACCTGGATGTCCAAAGGATTTTGGTGTCACGAACCGGTAACTAGAAGTTTGCAGAAAACGGCTAATAGTTTCATTTTGTAGTGTTCCCTAATCTCATAAAACTAGGACGGAGCCGATTCATAGGCCTGGGTATTAGCAATCTGAATGTAATTACATGGATTAGAGATGGATTGGGCAATTCGGAAATGTTTGAGGGAGCTCTGTGTTAATATGGTGGAATGATGGTGGAGGCCAGTTTCTGATCAGATGTTTGGTGGTGCCACTGTGCCACATAGCTGTGACATCAGTGGACCTGGAGTAGACTGGAGGACAGGAGACAGGAGAGAGAGAGGAGAGTGGGTGACATGTGATGGATGTCGGTGCGTCCTGCTGGGCCTGGCTAACTTTACTTTGGCAGCTGCCTTGAAAGCCAAATATCCTTAAGGACTAATGTCCTCTCTGCCATCCAAAACAAGCACACAGATTCATGGGTGTCAGCTAACCCTGAACTCGCTAAGTATAGCCACTTCACCACAAATACGTGCCATGATGCCACAGACTGTCTCTCACTCACTCACGCACGCACACACACATACATGCAAACACACACAGAATATATGAAATACACAAACACTATTACATCATACACACACATGCAGGTGCACATAAAATGGGGTTGAACAGTTTAGTAACTGAAATATTCCCCTCAGGACATTGCCACCTGTCTTCCTTAATAATACTATCTTGTAGGTTTTGTAAATCTCATGTTTTGAGTTACAAATGTTTTGTTACAATGGGTGACTCTACCTCTAATGCTCCAATGTAACTAATGCTTTCTAACTAATCTGTTATAGCTTTCTTCTGTCCTACCCACTGGGTTACTACCTACTGTTCTAACTCTCTGTCTTCTGTCCTACCCACTGGGTTACTACCTACTGTTCTAACTCTCTGTCTTCTGTCCTACCCACTGGGTTACTACCTACTGTTCTAACTCTCTGTCTTCTGTCCTACCCACTGGGTTACTACCTACTGTTCTAACTCTCTGTCTTCTGTCCTACCCACTGGGTTACTACCTACTGTTCTAACTCTCTGTCTTCTGTCCTACCCACTGGGTTACTACCTACTGTTCTAACTCTCTGTCTTCTGTCCTACCCACTGGGGTACTACCTACTGTTCTAACTCTGTCTTCTGTCCTACCCACTGGGTTACTACCTACTGTTCTAACTCTCTGTCTTCTGTCCTACCCACTGGGTTACTACCTACTGTTCTAACTCTCTGTCTTCTGTCCTACCCACTGGGTTACTACCTACTGTTCTAACTCTCTGTCTTCTGTCCTACCCACTGGGTTACAACCTACTGTTCTAACTATGTCTTCTGTCCTACCCACTGGGTTACTACCTACTGTTCTAACTCTGTCTTCTGTCCTACCCACTGGGGTACTACCTACTGTTCTAACTCTGTCTTCTGTCCTACCCACTGGGTTACTACCTACTGTTCTAACTCTGTCTTCTGTCCTACCCACTGGGTTACTACCTACTGTTCTAACTCTCTGTCTTCTGTCCTATCCACTGGGTTACTACCTACTGTTCTAACTCTGTCTTCTGTCCTACCCACTGGGTTACAACCTACTGTTCTAACTCTGTCTTCTGTCCTACCCACTGGGTTACAACCTACTGTTCTAACTCTCTGTCTTCTGTCCTACCCACTGGGTTACTACCTACTGTTCTAACTCTCTGTCTTCTGTCCTACCCACTGGGTTACTACCTACTGTTCTAACTCTGTCTTCTGTCCTACCCACTGGGTTACTACCTACTGTTCTAACTCTGTCTTCTGTCCTACCCACTGGGTTACTACCTACTGTTCTAACTCTCTGTCTTCTGTCCTACCCACTGGGTTACTACCTACTGTTCTAACTCTCTGTCTTCTGTCCTACCCACTGGGTTACTACCTACTGTTCTAACTCTCTGTCTTCTGTCCTATCCACTGGGTTACTACCTACTGTTGTAACTCTGTCTTCTGTCGTACCCACTGGGTTACTACCTACTGTTCTAACTCTCTGTCTTCTGTCCTACCCACTGGGTTACTACCTACTGTTCTAACTCTCTGTCTTCTGTCCTACCCACTGGGTTACTACCTACTGTTCTAACTCTCTGTCTTCTGTCCTACCCACTGGGTTACTACCTACTGTTCTAACTCTCTGTCTTCTGTCCTACCCACTGGGTTACTACCTACTGTTCTAACTCTCTGTCTTCTGTCCTACCCACTGGGTTACTACCTACTGTTCTAACTCTCTGTCTTCTGTCCTACCCACTGGGTTACTACCTACTGTTCTAACTCTGTCTTCTGTCCTACCCACTGGGTTACTACCTACTGTTCTAACTCTGTCTTCTGTCCTACCCACTGGGTTACTACCTACTGTTCTAACTCTCTGTCTTCTGTCCTACCCACTGGGTTACTACCTACTGTTCTAACTCTCTGTCTTCTGTCCTACCCACTGGGTTACTACCTACTGTTCTAACTCTGTCTTCTGTCCTACCCACTGGGTTACTACCTACTGTTCTAACTCTCTGTCTTCTGTCCTACCCACTGGGTTACTACCTACTGTTCTAACTCTCTGTCTTCTGTCCTACCCACTGGGTTACTACCTACTGTTCTAACTCTCTGTCTTCTGTCCTACCCACTGGGTTACTACCTACTGTTCTAACTCTCTGTCTTCTGTCCTACCCACTGGGTTACAACCTACTGTTCAAACTCTCTGTCTTCTGTCCTACCCACTGGGTTACTACCTACTGTTCTAACTCTGTCTTCTGTCCTACCCACTGGGTTACTACCTACTGTTCTAACTCTCTGTCTTCTGTCCTACCCACTGGGTTACAACCTACTGTTCTAACTCTGTCTTCTGTCCTACCCACTGGGTTACTACCTACTGTTCTAACTCTCTGTCTTCTGTCCTACCCACTGGGTTACTACCTACTGTTCTAACTCTCTGTCTTCTGTCCTACCCACTGGGTTACTACCTACTGTCCTAACTCTCTGTCTTCTGTCTACCCACTGGGTTACTACCTACTGTTCTAACTCTGTCTTCTGTCCTACCCACTGGGTTACTACCTACTGTTCTAACTCTCTGTCTTCTGTCCTACCCACTGGGTTACTACCTACTGTTCTAACTCTCTGTCTTCTGTCCTACCCACTGGGGTACTACCTACTGTTCTAACTCTGTCTTCTGTCCTACCCACTGGGTTACTACCTACTGTTCTAACTCTGTCTTCTGTCCTACCCACTGGGTTACAACCTACTGTTCTAACTCTCTGTCTTCTGTCCTACCCACTGGGGTACTACCTACTGTTCTAACTCTGTCTTCTGTCCTACCCACTGGGTTACTACCTACTGTTCTAACTCTCTGTCTTCTGTCCTACCCACTGGGTTACTACCTACTGTTCTAACTCTGTCTTCTGTCCAACCCACTGGGTTACTACCTACTGTTCTAACTCTGTCTTCTGTCCTACCCACTGGGTTACTACCTACTGTTCTAACTCTGTCTTCTGTCCTACCCACTGGGTTACTACCTACTGTTCTAACT